>NC_052049.1:10993414-11293414 GCF_903992535.2 Arvicola amphibius | reverse complement strand
TCCAGTTGATATTTTTTCTATCTCTGTGTCTCTTAAAAATATTAAGCACACTTGCCCGAGCACCTGCTTGAGCAGTGCTATGCAATATGATAGCCATCAGGTACTGTAGCTATTAAAATTGAATGTATTACATTTTACTAAAAACTCAGCTCCTTGGGCACAATGGCTACATTTCATGAGTTCAGTAGTCATGTAACTAGTTTGCACATATTTGAAAAATTCTCCTTGAGAGATTGCAAGGACTCTGCTTGTCCTTTGGTACAAGGATCAAATATCCTAGATGCAGTACATGTACAGGGGTGAACTCAGCTGTAGTGATAGTTCATTTGTATTTTAATAAATAAAGCTAGCCTGAAGATCAGAGTGTAAAACAGCCAAACTGATCAGCCTTACAGACTAGGAAGTGATAACACACACACCTTTAATTTTAGTAGCCTAGTTTGCTATAGATACCAGGCAGTAGTGGTCTATGACTTTAATCCCAGCACTAGAAAGGATTATAAAATGGGAGGAGACAGCTCTCATTCATAGTATCATCCTGAGATTCCTGGAGGCAGGATTACCATTTCAGAATGAGGTAGAGGTAACAGCCAATGGCTGACTGATTTGCTTTTCTGAACTTCATGTTGAACCCAATATCTGTCTCTGAGTTTTTATTAATAGTGCTGCATTAACAATATTATTGGAAAAACATCTTCCTATGCCTACATTCTGAATTGTTATGATACCATAGCTCATCTGCTTTCCTAGCTAAAACCTGGGAATCCCCTAGAATCTTCTCTCACTCTCACCCAGTGGTATTGGATCTGACGCCAAGTATTTAAGTTGAAATGTCTACGGATCTCAGTTTTCCTTTAATTCTCTCTACCATTCCATAACGGTTCAAGTTTTTCTTTCTCACAACTTCAATAACTTGTTAGGTGACACTCCTGATTCTTGTCTTTCCCCTGCTCTACATATAGAGCTATCTTTTAAAAATACAGGCATATTTTCCAGTGCTCAAATCCTAAATGGGCCATTCTTTCTGTTAAACTCTGTTCCTCTGTACAAACATAGTTTCCTTAACACAGTTAAGACATGTTGAAGTCCTAACTCTGGTGCCACGCACCGCACCCCCGTGTCTGCGCTCGATGTGCTGGAACCCAGTTACCGAGCTTGGGGCAAGGGGCTGGAGGTTAAAATACACAGACACAAACAGACAGAGAGACAGTGACACGGGTCATCCTTGAATTCCCCCAAGAATGCCCCCTTTATTGTGTTCAGGGGCAGATTATATAGAGATAGCCTCGCCCCAGCCAAACCCACCAGAAACCACTCTGCCATCAGGAACTCCTGAAGGTCTCGTGCTCAGAGCAGCTGTAGGCACTCAGATCAGGGGATTACAAGAAATTCAGTATCTGGGGTCTCATTGCTCCCAACACTCTGGTGTTGGTGAGTGAGACCTTATGAGCCACAGGAAACACATATAACTTCTTCTGCACTGCTATTATTGAATGCCTAAAGTATGTAGACATCAGTAATACTAGATATTACTCAATGAAGACAATCAAGTTTTTATAGTGTGTATGGAACCCACAAAGTTCCCAACTCTAAGCACTTGCTGGTTTTCCAAGTCAATGCCTATTACCCCAAATTAACTCTTAAGTTATCAGCTACAACTCTGGTCTCTAAGATGGCACTATGTCAGATATTCTGTTGAACTTTCCAAGCTGAATAACTTAGCTATATTTACTGTTTCCTTTGATCTCAAACATATGTATATTCCATCCTGTCTCTCTTCTCATAGTGCCTCTTCTGGGAGGAACAATGAGCATCTAAGGGCAGTTGTTGTCCTTTTCATCTCTAAGTCATCCAGACATACCTGTATTCAGTCACCCAGAAGTTGTTCAACCGACACACTAAAGAAAATCTGCTTCCCTTGCCCCAAGACAAATCACTTGTGGTTTCCTGCTGGTTGCCATTGGAAACCTTGGTAGGGCTAACAGCAGAAACTAGATGCTTTAGACTGGAGAAGCGGACACATCTCTGGGATTTATTTAAATTTCATTTTTGGACATTATGTCTTTGTCTCTCCACTTAATTAAGGCTGAAGTAGCACACACTTAGTTTAATAATATTCATACGCGCAGAAGCTTTCTTAAAAGATACAGGAAGACTCAAAGATGATCTCCCTCAGGCCTCATCACACAGCGCATCAGAGTCAAAATGCTTGGTGATCCTGTTTTCTTTTTGATAATCTGCTTTCAGCTCTTACCACATAGAAATCAGTTGTCTTCTGTCAGTAAAACCACAGACAGAGATTAAGATTGTGCTGCATCGGCTCATTTAGGCAATCATTATGTGGACACAGACATGATATTGGGCACTTTGTCCCAGAGGTGTTCAGAACTCTTGTGTTTCATGAGTTGGGTCATAGGTGCCTGGTAAGGAAAATGAAGTGATAACTTCATAGATTTAGACAACATACTCCATCTCAAATACTAACCCCCTGTTATAAGGAAGGAAAGAACACAACCACAGGGAAGCAATGAAGCCAACGTCAAATTTCTACTGTGTAGTTTGAAGTCACAAGAGTCTGGACAGCAACACGTTGAAAAGCAGTCACAGGGGACTTTCTTCTTTGGAAAATTTCATAGGACCCAGAGTGGTGAGTTACTGGAGTGGATTCTATGGATCCTGTAAGCATAGCTTTTGTCCCGACTCATCACACCACTGCGGGTAGCCTGGACAGAGTAAGTTAATTATTGAAGGATGCAAGGGGATTCCTTGGACATTTAAATTCTAAAGTGCATATTAACCTGAGAAAAACAAGCTTGCTGCGGTAAAACAGATAATCAAATCCAGATTAAAATTAGTTAAGAATGAAAATTCAATTATTCATTAAAATTATTAACATATTCATTAAAATATGAATATTGAGTTCCTTGTGCTAGTTAGACTTCCAAGTCCCTTTGATGTAAGAGACTTAGAAAGGCCCAGATCTTATGTAAAAGTGTAGAAATTCTCATGTGATTTGGATCTATCTATCTATCTATCTATCTATCATCTATCTACCATTTTGATTTACTCTGTTGTGTTATTATTCATAGGGAAGATACATGTAATTAAATAAGGTATAGCTTATTATTTTTAAAACCCACAAAACAAGAAGAGACTTTTTGACTCTTCCAGAATTATTAATCTCAATAGATTGAATATTCATAACCCCTAAATATGTTCAAACCTAATGAACTAATTAAACATTTGTTCAAACCCAAATGATAGTATTTGGAGATGGGGATTTTGGTAAAGTGGAGTCATTGTATATGAAGATATTGCTCTCCTAAAAGATACCAGTGGACACTATTGCCCCATTCCAACTTGCGAAGAGACGTGAGAAGACAGTTATCACTGAACTAGAAAATGTGCCTTCACTGGCATCTGAAGATCTTTGATCAAGGACTTCTCATCCACTAGAACTCTGAGTATGAATGTGTGCTATACATAAAACTATGAGTCAGAGGTATCTTTGTTACTGCAGCATGAGTGAATGATACATAATAGAGAAAAGACTACTTAGAACTGGAGTAAATACTGAAGAATATAATCCTAGTGTGGTCACTAAAGAATCTTCTTTTTATTTTTTAAATTCTCTAGTACTAGATAGTTGGCCCATATTTTCAGTATCAGTCACAATTTCCGTCTTTTTGAGTAGGTCTTAAGACCAATTAGAGAGCTGTTGGTTACACCACAGTGTGTGTACCATTATTGAAGTCATGGATCTTGGAGACAAACATACAACTACAACTTTACTAAATCAACATAATCCCTAATTTTATGTTCTAAATATTGTCTTTATATCCATAGATAAATGCAATCTTCACCCCTCATCAAAGAAACTTCTCTTTGCATCAGACAGAGATCATTACAGAAAATCATTACATTTTCACAATCAATGAAAATGATGAATTACCAAATCTAGTCCCAATTGATACATCTACGACACAACCCCTGTACCTGAGGGAACACTGAGGAAGAGAGAGTAGAAACAGTGTAAGTGCTAGAGGAACAGGAAGTCTACTGTGAGGTCATGTCTCCTAGAAATATCAGAAGTTACACCTATGAAGGCTCACCAACATGCCTACCTAAGCATAGCCTGAACAAGGGTGCCAACAACAGACATGCTAACATTGGTGGAGGAAGTAATCTCACAAAGCTTCAAGTCTAGAGAGAACCACAGGCAACTAAGGAAAGGCAAGAGCAGGAGAAATAGTCTCCCCCAGGGAAGAGCTCACCAGTTGTTGATTCAAAGCCAAATGGTCAGCCCTGAAACCATGCATATAAAGTAACATTCAGATTGAGCAGATTGTATTTTTGAATATGTGTCATATTATATATCAATATATATCAGGAACATACACATATACGCCACACACACACACACACACACACACACACACACACACACACCAATAATTTAACAGGCTACTAATCTAAAAGAAAGAAATTATACATGACAGGGTTTGTCAGGGGAAGGAAGAAATAATGTAATTATATTATAACCTCAAAAAACTAAAAAAGATTTTAAAACAAAGAAAAATTCTTTATATGTGTTCTGGAAACTAAATAAGTTCCTAGCTATTTTTTTCTGAAAAAATATTGTTTCAATAGTAATCCAGAGTTTTCTATTCCTAGAGATTCTCATTTCCAGTTACATAGTTATCACAAGTTATCCATCTATCTTCAGACTGCGAAGTAAAATTGGCCTTAAGAAAGTTGGAGATCTATAAATCAGACCATCTGCTATCTATGCTTATTAATATCAGCAGAAGTTACAGTAAGTTTTTTGTTCTCAAATAAAATCCTTTCCATTTTAGCTGACCAATACTACTACGTGGGACTTCAGTGTTTTTCTTGCATTATTTTATTGTAAATGTGCTTGGTGTACATATGTGTCCACTCTTAGGATGCTAGCGCTTTTTTTTTTTCAGGGGATTTGTTTTTATATGTTGTTTTGAATTTTATAAGAAATCTGTAGTGACAAATTTTTTTGGGAATTGAAAGTATTTGATTCATAAGGTTAAAAATTTCTTGTCAAAATGAAGTAATTCTCTTTTTAATATCTTTACTTGTCGTCCTGGCTGGTTTGTTTGGCAGCATTAGGAATAATGCCTACCTACCCAAGTATCAGGAATGAGTGATATTTTCCCTTCCTTCAATGTATTGTGTGCAGAATAATATTCATAGGTGGTGGACACTCAGTGTGTGAGAAAGAACCATATCAGGAAGGGGGTGAGAGTGACTTCCCTTCACCTTCCTTATTGAGATGTCTTTGTCTGTGGAGACATCCACCTGCATTCTCAGGTTCAAAAGAAGCCACCACAGGATGCAGAGGACTACAAAGTAACAGCCACTGATTCCTCCGTATCAATAAACCATCCTTTTGTGAGGCTGCCCCAAGCAGTGTCTGTTTTTGCATTTTGAGAAAAATCAAGACCTGAGGCAGATCAAGCTAAGTACCTGAGACAATGAGACAGATAATGAGCTTACCCACAGGGTTTCTCAGATAGCTCTCCTAGTCGCCAACCGGTCGTGGGACCCAGAGCAACTCTGTGTATGACTCTAAAGAAACACTCTCTGACATATTCTTTTTTTTTTTTTTGTTTTGTTTTGTTTTTCGAGACAGGGTTTCTCTGTAGTTTCTAGAGTCTGTCCTGGAACTAGCTCTTGTAGACCACCAGGCTGGCCTCGAACTCAGAGATCTGCCTGCCTCTGCCTCTCGAGTGCTGGGATTAAAGGCGTGCGCCACCACCGCCCGGCTCTCTGACATATTCTTAAACATGGATCTGTGAGTGAGCATTAAAAAGTTCTTTGATCATTATTATTAGTGTTATTTAACGAGCCTCTATAGAGTGTCTTCCATTGTCTGTAAGAAGACCCTCACCAACCCTGATCATTTTTCTCTGCATGAATGATTTCTCTTGTGGGTTCTTTGCTGTTCAGCTTTGATCAGGTCTCTGAATAGTTGTTGATTGGGTCAAACTACCTGGTCTTAGCCTTTTGATTTTCATACATGTAGGTGTTCACCATGTCTTAAGAACTGTGGGAGGAAAAAAGTTCTGAAATTTTTGGTGGCAGGGCTATTATTTTAATGATTCTTAAGCTGATTTTCTCAAGTATTCAGACCAGAAGTAAAGCCTATAAAGATTTGTTCTTTCAAATCCATTTATTTCAGTGATAACATCTCCTTCATGTCAATGACGTCACATGCAATGATTCAATCAGCAGAACCCATGAATCAGACCAATGTCTCAGAAGACTGAAGAGTCAAAAATAGTATGATGATTGATAGCATGTGTGTGCAGATATATAATATGTGGTCAACTCTTTCTATTTAGGGGTTTATCCAAAAATACTGATGTTTGAGATGATTTAAAAATGTACTGTATTTGTACAGCTCTTTTATTGCTGGTATTTCCTGAATAATAATGCATAGTAATGGGTATATACACAGAATTTACACTTTATTAGGTATTGTAGGTAGTATAAATCTGATTCAGCATGTACAGAAACACACATGAAGGTTCTATGTAAACATGTATACAGCACTTGCAAAGACTGGAGTTCAGAATCCACAGGAGATCGTAGGTTCACTGTGCACAATTGCATATAGACTAAAACATACAAATTCATATTATATTTTGTGTATGTATATACATGGCCAAGATAGTCTCAGTTTTGTGTGTGTACATATATGTGTGTGTGTGTTTGTGTGCACGCGTGCACATGTGCATGCATTAGTTAACTACTTATCCAGTCTTCTTTATAAATATAAAGAGAAATATCCCATGAGAGACAGAAACTGCTGGGGAAAGTATAAGCACCGTGCAGAAGTGGAGCAGGTGCAACAAAGTGACTTTCCAGCTGAAAGGGGAAATCAATGAGAAAATGGCACTGAAAATTCATGTGATTTGGAACAGTGCAGACTTTTAGCGCTGAGCTGCAGGTTTTCATGGATTACAGAGCTACAATCACATTAAGTTTTATTTTCTGGCCTACGGTAACTATTTTAGATACAGAGTTGTATCCAATGATACAGATTCCTGGTTTGAGGCTATAGTATAATTGATCTATAAGAATAGTTTTCATATGGCTATGCCTATATTTGTTGGGAAAAATGCACAGATATACTTAAAGAAAGAATGCTAATGTCAAATTTCATTTCTCCTTTATATCTATAGATAGATAAAATCTCTTTATCTTCCATCATTCTCATATATCTCTATCTATCTATCTATCTATCTATCTATCTATCTATCTATCTATCTATCTATCATCTATCATCTATCTACGTATTATCTAACTATGGGCATAGATGTAGATATAGATATATTAGTATACCTAAAGACATTATGAGAGCCTCAATCAATCAAGCTTCTGACTGGCATTGTACTTCCACTAGATATCATTGCCAACATTATACATTTATTTTGTTATGTAAATCTACAGAACTTTCCAATCTTTGGGGAAGAAACAAGAGGAGTCATTCTTAGTCCACCAGAAATGAGCCAGAGATGAGTAGCTGGTTGAACATAAACAGATGCTAGAGCTCATGAAATTTCAATGTGACTGAAGGGTTATACAGTTCATATGAATCTGGCTGTATTCCAAGAGCAAATTTTAGTGAGACCATCTTCATTATTTTCATTTTATGTTTGCATATCCAGGCCAAATTTATTATATTTTCAATGTGTCTTGTTACTGTTTGTATAAGTACACAGTCATAGTAGGAAAGGTATTGGGCTGAGGTGGGTAGTTCATTGTTAGTGTTTGCTCATTCTCAGAGTGACAGAAAGATGCTGATGGGCTATAGAGGGATCTCAATGAATTCTATGTCCTTTGCTTTAACTTCCAACCTTAATCCGTTCTCATTGGCTCAGTCTTCTCACAACACACCTGCCATCCATCCACTCCTTTATTTAACCTCTTCATGGACACTGGGAAAGATGTGTATTGCTTGCCAAATTTAGATAATTTTCTTGTTTACATACATTAAATTGAATTTGCCAAGTCTTTGCTGCAACTTTTCAAGTTCTTCTTCCAGTGGCTTAACTTTGCAGAACAACAAGGAGCTGATTTCAGTTCTCCTACTGCTAAGGTCCCACACACAAATTCCTCTTATTTCTCAGGTTTCTTTTTTTTAGAATTTATGCTTTTACAAAAACTTTTCATATGTGACTCGAATGCTATAATCTCTGTAATTCTTCTCAGACTCTTAACATAGATGTGTGCCTCATTTAAACATAGCTCTTTGCATTTTAATCAAAACATATACTTATCAGTCTCCTCGGTGGATTTTATCCTCCATGACAATGTGTGCCTTCATTATGTTATTTAAAATTATTTTCCAGAATCTAGAAAAGTGGCACACACACTTCAGAAGCAAATACACAGAGTATGGATAAAAAATATTATAAAGGATGTAGATATAACTGTAAAGTTTTTCATTTTAGGATTGGTGAGATGGCTCAGTAGGCAAAGATGATTGTCAAGCCAGGTGACCAGAGTTCTATCACTAATACATGGTGGAAGGAAAGGACTAATTCTCTCAAGTTGTAACCTACTTCCAAAGACACTCTGGCGTGTGTGCACCAAAGGACACACACACACACACACACACACACACACACACAATACATAAATGTAAATTTTAAAAGCTTTCCCTTTTTGTATCCTATGGTATAAAGTTGAATTTACACAGATCAGATACATAATTTTTTAAATTTAGAGGACCCTAGAAAGCACGTTTTTATTCAGGAAAATTTATACTTGTCACCAACCTCACTGCAGCCTCACTTCTGAACATGCAACGTGCATTCTGCACTGTATGTGCTCCCATGCCACCCAGAACAAATGCTTGCTGCCTTCAATACCTCTGCTTGGAGCAGAGATCACCATGTATAGAAAATATGGTGTTTCTACTGTGTGTGACGTTTTCTGCTTTTATGGACATATCAAGGCTTAATTATGGAAAACAAAACCTTTAATCTTGTGCTACCTTCATTCTTCTTCATGTTTCAAACTACTAAAACTTGGGTTAGAATATTTCACTTTAAAAATTGTTGATTTTCACTAAAATGAATGAATCAATGAATGAATGAATTCAGGTCAGGGTTCCCAACAGTTCAGAAATAGCCCAAATGTATTTTATGCCTTTTAGCATTATATATCTATGTGAAACAGAATTCTTATTATTATTATCAAATAAAAATGTAAATCAACTCTGCAGAATGCCATTGCTCCACAGTGTAGTAGGAGGCTGCTTGTTTGTATTCCAGCTGCCCAGACTCCTGAAATAACCACACAGAAACTGTATTAATCAAATCACTGCTTGGCCAATCATTATAGCATATTCCTAGCAAACTCTTACATATTAAATTAACCCATTTCTATTATTTTATATTTTATCAAGAGGCCCAATGGCAAGGTTCCAGCATGTCTGTCTCTGGTGGCGGCTCCATGGCTCCTCTCTGACTCCACCTTCTTTCTCCCAGCATTCAATCTAGTTTCCCCCGCATACCTAAGTTCTGCTCTGTGCAGGCCTTAGACAGTTTCTTTATTAACCAATGGTATTCACAACATACAGAGGGGAATCCTACAACACCACAGTACTAAGCTTCAGCCAGGATTTAATGCTTTATGTAAAATAAACAACACATCTATCTCATTAGTGTACAACTTTGATTTCAGATTTTAATAGGTATATTTGTATGTATACAAAATAATTATTTTTTAAAACCATATGATTTATTTTAAATAAATATTTGATTTATATATCTGCATATGAGTGCATGAATTCCTTGGTCAAAAGCAGTTGTGAGTAGAAAAAGCATAAGAAGTCCTCTCTAGCATAGAGATTTTAAGGATCTGACACACACAATTTATAATGTTTTCAAACAAAGCATTCAGTGCATGCAATGGCTTGAGCTCAGAGTAGCTTCTTTCTTCATTGTATTTTAATTTTATTTTCCATGATAAGTAGAGTATTTTCAATTTTGTTTAAGGCTCCCTGCAGAGTTTCAGTTATACCTCTTCCCATATGTCTTCAGCTCTGCATGGTACTTGCTTTTCTTTACCATTGAAATTAGCTAGATTTTAAAATTCGGAAATAGCTTATGAGATGCCAATTACATAAATAATGTATGCCTACTACTAACATTAAAATATAGATTATCATGATGATAACGATAACTTATATAATTTTCTCAATCACTTAAGCATTCTGATAGGGATTTTTTATAAATCATAGGTACGGGGAAAGGTAGATCCACAAACAGAACATACAGGACAAACTGACAATGGCATGTTGATAGTTTTGAACTGTTTCAGAAACAGATATTTTGACTTTCAGTTTGATCATTTACTTTATTAAAGGGAATATCTCATTGTCGCTAAAATTTTATGATTTATCTTTGGACTATTTTGAAGGCTTACTTTATCTTATTTTGTGTAGCAGCTTGCATACAGCTTAAAAATTAATATACCTTCTAGCAAATCTAATACCAAAAGGTCCGTAAGAAATATTTCATTAGCCTGATTGTGTTTGTATACAGTTGGTGTATAATTGTTGGCCAGAGTTCATATTTCTTTCTTGAATCTACCTTTTCACAAGAGTTAATAACAACAAAGTCTCTACTCATAAGTAGTTAAAATATGACATGCTCTTTACATGCCCACTGGACATGTGGCAGAATCTTTTCCTTAAAAAGAATCTTACAGTTAATTCCCATAGACCTCAGGTTGAACTTTACCTACATTGTAAACAGTAAACACTATAGAAATTACAAAGTTACTCAATTCTCAGTTCTGATGATCTTCCTGGCTCTGAGACTGATATTTATTGTCTGAGGTCCCCACCAACAGGTAGCAGGCAAGTTTTGTATTTAAATACACCCAAGAATAAAAATGTTATTCCATTATTAGAATATTTTCTCTGTGATACCTCTGTGTGAGAACAACCAAGCAAAATTCCCAAAGTTCTTTTGGCATGTGTGACTCAGCTGATATCATATAAACCCCATTTACCTTGACTTTTTATATGTTGATGCCTCTACCTGATGGCATAAAATATTGGTCAGTTGAGAGTTCGCTATGTCTCTTGTTTGGTTGCTTAAGTTCAGCTTAAGTTTGCTTCCTTACTCCTTAATACTAGGCATAACAGAGAGACATAGTTCAATCCATTCTATACCACTCACTATATGCTCAAATGAAATTTGTGCTATCAGATATTTGACTTACATCCACCCAAACAAGTTGAGCAATTTAGGGTTAATGTTGAATTAGAAATGTGCAAAGGATTCTCTATATCATTTCTTTTCAATTGGATCATGTAGACAATGGCTCATTTAGAATTAAACTGAAAATCACTATAATCAGGTCATGCATTAGGTTCATTCAAGTTGAATAGGTACTTAACTCACCGCAGTCGTCTTTCTGATTTATGCTGATTCTGCTATTAAAATGATTGTTGAGGTGGTGAGTTTGTAGGTCCCACCGTGCTCGTTTTGTGCTTATAAACCCAGTACTGATTTGGAACACATTAAATCATAATGCTCATTTCTTGCTATTGAAATGGATACGAATGAACTGTGATCACTATTTTTCTTTATAATTTCCTACCACCTTTTGAAGGGAATGCTGGAAGAGAGATCATCACATGTTACGAAACAAGCAACATCTTTCCTGACTTTTCTACCAGGGTCATTGTGGTTAGTGCAAAAGCACAGATTTGGAGTTCAACTGATTTCTACATCATCGGCCCCTAACAGAGTGACCTTTCGGGAATCACTATAATTTTTCCAAGCCTTGATTTTTGGATCTGTAAAATGAGGAAAATAGTATCTATTTGAAATGCCATTACAAAACACAAAGCGAAGAAATTACTGAACAGTAACAACATGCTTGGTTTTCAGATATGATGCAATCACAAGCCCAGAGAACAGTGGACTCAGTTTCCACAACAATTTCCACAATTCTTGGGCTTTCCTTTCTAAAAAGCACTCTGACCTCCCATCTGAAGCTTTGCTATCATCTCTGGGCTACAGGAGCCATCCCCCTCCGTTCTGGCTTCTCCACGCCATGCTTACTACGTGGGGGCTTCATCCATCCTCTGCCGCTAACTCCCTTCATCTTTGTCTTTCTTGTTCCTAGTATCTAGCTTTGATAAAATCCATGCTTAGCAGATGGCTGTTAAATAGCTATAATCTAAAAGACAGAACATTCTATTGGGGACTTCTTTCCAAAATTTTCAATAAAAAAGTTTTTGCCTTAACATACACAGCAACTCTGCAGATTAGCATTGCAGGAGGGATGGAGAGGAAGTGGACGTGAGATCCAACAGTTGAGTTCTGTCATGGTCTCATCAGTCCTAGGTTATGCTTGTTGTGTAAACTGCAAACACTAGCCGAGCCGAGCACAAACATCCATCACTCTCTGCTTTTTCACTGTGGATGAGACATGAATCAGCGGCTTCAAACGCCTGCCGTCCCGACTTGATGGACAGTGTTCTTACACGGTCTGCCAAAATGAACTCTTCATTGAGTTGATTTTGTCATGGTGTTTTCTTACAACAACAGGAAAAGAAATAGAAGTCATACTTGAGGATTCTATTTTCCGGACATAGTTCAGTGCATATGGTAAAATTAAACACTGAAGACCTGCATTGCTTCTTTGGAAGTCTTTCAAAAATTCTTCATCAGTATTTGTTGCCATGGGTATGCAAATACTAATAGTGATGAGAGCATCAATATTAAAATTCAAATTAAGCAAAGAAAATATTAACAATAACACATGGAGCCACATAATAAAGCTATAATTTTCTCTGGCCATATGATAGATTTTAACAAGCATTAAATAATTTTAATTTTCAAGGTATATCAATTGTCTTTTCAATATATTATTATTTAAGTTACTTTTATTTTAAATATTACCCTCAAATTTATCATAATGAACTAGTTAGTGGATACTTCATCTCCTTCAGAACTTGGATAAAGTGTGTAAAGAGTACAGAGTCGAAGGCAGGATTAAAGAGTGGACATTCTTGTTGGCCTGACTTGTAGACTCCCTTATAGAGAATACCAAATCAAAGTCTGTCAGTGTTATTCTCCTTACTTGCAAAGTCAGAATGAAATGTGATATTCCCAAGAATGTCTTGTTCGTTCTCAAGACAGCTCTATGGAAAATCTTCCTAGGTAAGTATGTGTTAATGCACCTTGTTCCGTTTGGGACTGATTGCTGAATGATTTTATAGCCTACTGCTCTTTATCAGCTGTGGATAGCTGCTAAAAAATCATGCACGTGGAAGGAAAGAATCAATGGACTCTGGAGACAGAGACGCACAAAGCGTTGCTGTGAACCTGGTGGCACAAAGGCACCATTCCAAGAATTGGCTGCGATTAACAAGAGAGGGTTAAAACAGCACCAATGCCTGGATTCTTCCCCTGAGATTTTAATTTGATGGTGTATGGAGTACACAGGCACTAGAGTTGTTTCACATCTCCTGGGAAGTCTTACGAGGCAGAGGGCTGGAGAGCCACTGGCTTCTGGGATCTAAGCATCCCTGGCGTGCCTTTGCCCAGGGTCTCAGCTGAGTTGAGGCAGCAGTGGCGTCTGCTGTCTAAATGTAAGAGTACTATCATTCTGTAGTTTTCCACTTTGGCTCATTCGAAATAACCCTCTTTGGCTCAGTGTTTGTCTAAGAAGTTTTGATTTGTAGATGGGAAGGCATCTTGAAATCACATGTAAGCACCATGGTAATTATGTAAAGAAAAACCTTACCTTAGTCCCATGTAAAGCTGCTTGAGGAAGGGTCCCACTGAAGAACAAACTCTGCTTGCTAATCTTCAGCCCCTTGAACTGGAGGGCCTATGCTATCAAATACTCTACCATAGAGTTATATCCTCAGGCTTATTAATGCCTCCTTTTTTGATCTGTATGTTGGTGTGTGTGTCCATCAAGTTGGTCTCACATAGACTATCGGTAATATGAAGAAACCAAAGTTTAGATACTCCCAAAGATATGAAGAAAGAAACTTTACACAAGTATAGTTTTTAGTACGGAGTGAACTGTATTATCCGTTCATGAAGAGTAAGACCAATATTGTCATTTTCCACAAAGGACAGAAAAAATTAACCTTGAGTGGCAGAATGGGTGCTTCAAAGATGGTGCAGATTGTTTGCCTTGGACATCATTTCCTAACCATATATAGTTTCTCAAGCCAAACTAAATGATTCTTTGAATAATTTACATGCATATATATTCATATATTTTAAAATATACACACATATATTCTACTTGTTATATTAACATTAATTATCATTTTGATAAGAAGGATTATAATAGATTATTAAAAACATTTCTGAGTGGATGACTTAGATTTTATTTTCAGAGAATATTCAGGACTGGGAGAAAGTTCACCCTAAATGTGGGTGGCCCCATCCCACAGACAGAAGCCTAAGAATAACAAGAGCAGACAATGAGACGCTCCAGCTCAGAACAGGCATTTCTTCTTGTACAAGTCAACAGACAATCGTGAACAGAGCCCTCTGCTACTCCAGGTCAAACAAATCTTACTTCCTTAGGTGGCTCCTGAGTACATGTAGCGAGAGTAAGAAGAGAGAGAGAGTACACAGGGCAGAAATGGAGGAGCAACACATCCCAGAGATGTTAACCCTTTTAAAATACACTTCATATTAATTTTTTTAGAGTATGTATACCATACACATGTACATTTTAAAATATCAGAATTTCCTTTTTCATTGGCAACAGAAATATGTTTAAAATAATTCAAAAATATTCACACGCTGCAAACCTTCTCGAGTTTACTGAAATAGGCACACGAGATACTTGTTAGATTCCCCTCAAGAGCTACTCATCTATGCCTACTCAAAGACTACAGACAACCATTATGGGTGGTGGAGCGGGTAGTGGAAGGACTGTGTTTACCAAGTTACTTATCGGCTCGCGATCACCAGGGACATCACTTCACAAAGCCTGGAAATGCACATGGACAATATTTATGCTCATGAGACACATGGAGAGGGTGTGGAACCGTGTCTAACGACAGCTGTGCAAATGGTTCCTGTTGTGGTACTTTCCAGACTTAAATATCCACTTGGCAATCCCTTGTTACATGCAAACACTGAAAATATGTTCGCTTTTGATATGTGGCAGAATCCAATTTGGGATTTAGAAGTTAACCCAAGAGGGATCATCTATTCTTCATGCCGTCTCTCCAGTCTCTTCCTCTCTCTCATTTTTAGTGACAACCCACACAGCCATGGCTCTCCCTAGAGAAGTTCCCAGAGCTCTTTTGTGCTATCGTAAACACAGGAGTGAAACATTGGCTGGAAATGTAAACTTGGATCAAGCTTCCAAAACACAACAGAACAATTGGTGGTCTTGTCAAGCCCAGCCTTTCATTGGGCAAAACCATAGGCTTGTCTACGCTCCATTGTTTATAAGGTCCATCCCCATATATAAACTATTTTTCTTAAATTATGGGAGCCCTACGTTTAAAAGTGCAACGAGTCTTTGTTTAGAAAAAGCAATTTATCTGTCTCTAGAATTGGTAAAGCTTCTTCTCTTTTCTCTTACAGCCCGAAGCAAAGCAAAGTGTTTTTTGGCCTTTTAACTGCATCTGAGTCACAATGAGCTTGCGGAATGTCAAGCCGTCTTCACAGCCCTTTAAATCACTGTCTGGGATCATGGAGGTCTGAGATCAGTGCTGTTGCTCTGTGAGCCGCTTCACGGAGAAAATATGTGCTCTTGAGGGTAGGCACACACACGCAAACACATACGCGATTCCCAAGGTCTTGTCAGATTTTATTAGCAAAGGACTTCCCCCTTGGCTGTGTATCCACTGTTTGTAGCCATGCTAATTAAACAAAGTGGAATACCCTTGCTTTATGGGGTGAAAAGCTCCTGTTGGCAGCATGGCCTTCTATAAACCAGAATAACGAAGGGACAGAGCAGGGATCACTGAAATTAGTCCCTAATTGAAGATAAAATATAACTTTGAAGATGTACCAAGTAACATGTTCTGGGGTCACTGCTTCTACAAAAGGAAATAATGCACTTATGAGAAAGGAAATGCCTTTTGGAGACAGGGATAACTGAGGCCTCTCCAGTTTTAAAAGTCCCTATGCCCGTTTTATGGCCATAGTGAGAGAGAACCAAGGTAAATATACAAGGCCACCCACTGGGACATAGTTCCACTGCCCTGTGTGTGTTCTCACTGTAAAAATACACAAGGCCACACACACACACACACACACTCACACACGGGCATGTGTACACATCGTTAGGGCATGGAAATTATTTCACCAGACTTATGAACACTGAAACTAGTGCATGATCTATCCAGGCTACAGTCAGCTCCGAATATCCTAGCAGTTCAAGCCCATGTCTTTTTCCTTCTTGTTCTTTTTTGGTAATTTATTCTTGATGAGAAAATGCTATCTTGAAAAATATTATGATATCAGAAATTTTAACGTATCCTTTGTGATTTCATATATTATTATATATTATCACAGAAGTGGAGCCAGGCGTCAGAGCAATGAAGCTACACACACACACACACACACACACACACACACACACACACACACACACTAACTTCCATTTTGGGGAAACTGAGGCTGGCAGCGTGGACATTAACTTTCCATTTTACCTTCCTTTTTGCATCTATTGGGGTGGGAAGCAGCCATCATTTGGGATTCCTTGCTGGTATTTACTGATGTGTATGCTCATATCCCCTGAGTGTGAACTGGAATGAGTGAAATCCTGAAAACTGATATTTGGAACGGATGGCAAAGAGCTGAGTCCAAGGTTATTTAATAGAGTTATATCTTTTATTTCCTCATTTATTTTTTTCTCTTTCTCACTCTGTCACTTGGTGAACTAAGATATTACCCTGGGAACCATTCCTTAGAGATGCCCACATAGCAAGAAATCTAAGGAGGCCTCTGGCCAGTAGTGCATGGGGAAATGAGGATCCCAGGCAACTACCAAGTGAAGAACTGCATCCTACATCCACAAAAGTGAGGATAGACTGGATCCCTCCTAGGATGAGCCTTAAGGTTGTCGTGTCTCCCACAACTCAACCACAGCTTTAATCGATACTCACGGCTTGAGAATGCTTTTCTAACAAACTGTGTGTTAGTAAGCACTATCGTGTGTATGTGTGTGAGTGTGCATGCACTTTATGCATGCATGAGTGTCTGAAGGTCGGTGTACATGGCTGCCTGTGTGCTCATGGAGGCCAGAGAAAGGTTTCGTGTGGGGCTGCTCTGTTACATGCGTCCTGCATTACACTCCCCACTTTATCCCCTTAAGAAGGGTTCTCTCGCTGACCTAGGCTGGGAGGCAGCAATGCCCAACAATTCTGCCCCCTGCTTTCTCTCCAGTCCCAGTCCCATCGTTTAAAGCTACAAACTTGGGTGTCATTTGTTATCTAGCAATGTGTAGCCAGAACACAAGAGCTGGAAACACTCTCCTTCATTTATCAGCAGGTTTTGAATTAAGAAAAGACAAATTGTACACATGCACAATTTAAATTTAGTACATTTTATTCTCACTTTCCTTTCTCCTTTAAATGCTTTATTTGGGGGTCAGTCATTCTTTCCTATCTGAAAAAAAGAATTCGTTAGTATAACTAATCCAAGTGGTAAAAATTTCTCACATGCTGATTTAATTCATTAGTCGGAAACTGTATTTTATCCATTCACATTAGGGATTTGCTAACTTTTAATTTTTAAATTTAATTTTTGAGTTCCAGTGTTTCATGCATGCATATAAAATAATATGATAAAATTAACCTAATTCTATCCCTTTCAAATCCTTCCCTGTCCTCATCAGCACTTTCCTTCCCACACCACACCCTCACACCCTCCCTCCCTTACACTCTCACACACTCACAACCACAACCCTCCCACACTCACACCCTCACACCCTCCCACACTCACACCCTCCCACACTCACACCCTCCCACACTCACACCCTCACCCTCACACACTTTTTAAAAACCCCAGGCCATCCACGTCACACTGTCTCTATGAGCATGTGTAGAGTACCTCCTGTCAGAGCATCAGCATCCTCTTCATGTGTGCATCCCTGAAGAAAACTGTCTTTCCCTCCCTCCACAGTCATCAATTGTCAATCACTCCTCAGATAGGGGTGGGGTTTCATGATCCCATCCCTACTCCATGCTGGGATTTGGGCTGGCATGAATTGGTTCAGGCCTTGTTGCATGAAATCATAGCTGCTGTGAGTTGATTGTGCAATGGCCCTGTAACATCTGACAAATACAGTTGGCTGTAGATGGCCACTATCTCTAGCTCTTACAGGCTTTCTTCATTCTCTTCCTCTGAGCCTTGGGTAGAGGTTTGTGACACAGACATTGTATTTATATATGCTACACTCTCTTACTCTCTGCTCTTTTACAAGCTGTGGGACATGTCTTTATCAATCACCAATTATTGCAAAGAGAAGCTTATTTAATGAAGATTGGGGGATGCATTAATCTATAGGTATAAGCACAAGGACTTAGAAAGCAATTTATTACTAGCTCAACTATATAGAATATCATTAGATTTACCCCTAAGGTGTATGACTTAGCCAGCCACTGCTTTGGGGGACAGATAACAGAAGCAGGCATGTGTTCTGCCTTGTGGAGTGAGATCTAAATACAATCAGAAAGCTGGTTTTTAGTCCTATAACATTCTTGCTATTATTACACTAGTGGGCCTAATTTGCTAGGCAGGTTATTTTAGTTCCCAAGGTTTACATCTGGGTAACACCATGGTGACTTTTCTCCATAGTAGCATGAAGAGAATCATCCACCTACATGAAAGCTAGCTAGCTTGGTTTTCCCATGTCTTGTAACTCAGGTATGTGGAATCTTCAGCAATAGGGTCTGACTATCAAGTTCGATAAGGTAACAAAGAATAATGACAAGAGCTTATCATGCTTTAGGGGACCTATGGGACTCCACTGACCACCAAGTTGCTAAGAAGTAAGCTGGAGATGGCACTGGGCCTTTTCTTAGTCTTTGGGGTCTGGTAGAGGTATTGTACTCCTATTATAGGCTAACTACATTTAAACTCCTTTTATATGTCTACATGGCTATATTTTAGGAAGCTTCTAGAGTAAGGGAACTCTATTTTAAAACACCCTTCACTGAAGCATTGTCAATCCAGTCTGCGAGACTCAGGAATGGTCACAGCTCTAGCACCAGCACTCTGGTCCTGGCTGTGTGGACAGGTCATGACCAAGGTGACATCTGGGGCTATATTGTGCGTACCTTGCATTTCTATCTACTGTGTGTGGTTTCTTGTGCATATGTGCAGGATTCCAGAACCTCCCATGAGGCAATATTTGGAGATTATGTGTCTTATGTCTTTACACAATTAAGGTTGAATTATGTCAAAGGACTGGGCTCTTATCCACTTGCACTAGCGTCCTTATAGGAAAGAAATCAGAGGACTCTGTATCCTGGGGGTGCATGGGCAGATGGCACCCACCTACTATGCAGGAGATGAAGCTACGAATGAAAGTCACCTCAATAGAACCCAGATCCTGGACTTTCAGCATCAGGAGCTGTGAGCAATATATTCCTGTCCTTTAAACCACTCAGACAGCATTTTATTATGGCTGCTTTAGCTGACTAATATTTACTCAGGATATTTTTGTTCTCTTAATAGCAAAAGGGTAATTGTCAGGAATAAATATATTTAGTTGAAGGAAGGACTCTTTTATTACATAAAAGGAAAGATTATTTTATTATACAAATTCATCCATAAATTATTAAGCAGTTAGCCATGTTGGAACTTATATTCCCCACTTTTAGGGGTAGCTTGATATTTACAAACAGTTTGTTTATGCTCAGTAAATCCTTTCAAGCACAACAATAATTATAACTAATTAGGAATTATTTAGGGGTTAAGCTCTAGCCTCATACTCTTGTCCTACTGCATTCACTGAAAACTTTTTTTCAAAATTTCAACAAAGCCAATTGGCAAATAGAAGTGGCAATTTGATCAGCAGTTTGACAGCATTATGAACCTGCTCCTTAAGTTTTTGCCAACAAAAGTACCTGTCTCATCCATTCACAGAGTGGCAAATGACTTTATAAAATGTAACCAAAATTGATTATGATAAAATTGAAATCAACAAAAATATACAACTCATGCATCCCCTGTACATCTCACGCGAGGCAACTGTCTTCCGACTGTGGGGCACCTATGTATTTTCCTACCAGAGGAACTTACAGCTTTCTGAAAATGGCGCTTAGCTCTGAGCATGGGTGCTGAAAAAGCTAGCATCCTTAGCCACTCACACAAGAGTACCAGTCTATGACCTCCTTGGACCACTAAGATACACATAAATACACTAAGATACACAAACATGAGATGAAGTGGATAAAGTCAGCCTTCTGTTAGCACAGGCAAAGGTAGAGGACCATAGAAGGATACACCATAGACCAGGACACCTGTTCCTTCAGTATCCTGTCAATCTGTGGTCTACTGCTCTCGAGTAGACTACTCTCTGGTTTCATATTCATCTGGGGACTTAGCATCATATGCCTTTCCTGATAGATATCATTTAGAAAATAGTTTTTGATTAAATTAAAAACTAGATTTGTATTTCTTGAAACTAAGAAGCATGAGTGATAATGGACTGAAAGTCATAGAGGCAGCCTATGTTACCATGAGACATCTGACAATTTTCTGGATGCTTCCAGCACTTTATACAATTGTCCACAGCTTATTTAATAGCTCTAGATATATTGCTTTCTGTTCTCACTCTCTATAATATACCTAAAGACATGATTCACTTTAGCTCAGAAATCAAACTGAAAATCACTGGCTATTTTATATTCTGCCCAAAAGTTTAAGAGGCAGGGGCTAATAAGCAAGCCATCTGTCACCATTATGAAGGAAATTGGTTCCCTGGGTTATCCTTTTTGTACTAGATTTACAAGGGAAAGTCACTCTTTTTTTGATATTAAGTAAAGATTTCATTCTCCACAGCTGTTACTCAGGTAGGAGACTGCTCAAGCTCACGTTTCTGTCATTTAATGGGTGAGGGTGGTAATTTCCTGGTCAATTGCTAATGGCCTCTCTAACCTCCATAGAGGATAAGGGTGGTTTTAGCAGGGTCTGAGCTACATATTCCAGTGCTGCTCAACTACAATCAGGACTATAGGGTCATCTTGTAAGGATGCTTTAGATTTAGAAAAGAGACTATTAGAACTAAGGATTCCTTTCCCCTCCCAATTTTGGAGAAGCAGGTTACTGTCCTGAGAAACCTCTTCTGGCCATTATGAGCTGTGAATGTCACGTCTGAAATGCTGGCACATTTGCAGAAACTCTGCAGGGAGGGACAGAAAAGAATGGAATGAGCTACTGGAAATAACAAACACTGAGTCAGGCATGTGGGTTGTGTAGTTTTGGCATGGGTAAAGGCAATCATTCAAGGGATAGCAAATAAAACCCTTAGGCAAGTATAAAAGGTGTCTTGTGCAGCGTCCAACTTACAAAGAAGGTGAGAGAACTGGTGTAGGTGAAGTCAGGACACCAGTATTTTAAAGGCAATCCAGGTGACCTGAATGTGATGTCACTGTCGAGACACATTTTATTCTTCTTCCTAGGTTACATATTCTTTTTGGAGCAGATGTAGCCCAAGTTCATGGTAGCTTGGTGGAACTTTGAAAATGAAGTGGGCTAGAAAGATCATCAGTTAAGACTAAATAATAAAGTAGGAGGTTCTGCTTATTTCCTCCAAAACAGAGACAATTGATTGTTGGGATCATGTTAGGTATAGATGAAAGACAAAGTGGTATACTATAAAGGGCCCCAGGAGGAAAGCATTAATGTTTCCTATAAGAAATAAGTCAGGTGAAAATGACAAAAATCCCAAAGACTTGGAGATATGGAAACCGGATCGTGGTGACCTGAGAATGGATTGTAAATAATTGACAAACCACTTTTTCCTGGGTGGGGATTAAACCTTGAGCTCGAAGCTACTGGATTTTTCATCTCCCCAGTGAGGTTTCTGGGGAATACAAAGAGAGAGATGGTAGGAAAATGAAATCAATGGACATTTTGGAGAATACTCAAATCTGAACTATTTATGAAACTTTATATTGAGCTTAGCAGGATTATCTGTTTATAAATGTACAAGGAGATTAATAGCAGTGATGGCATCTATTTATTTATCTATCATCTATCATCTATCTATTATCTCTATCATTTATCTGCCTATGTACATACCTATCTATCCACCTTCATCTAGAAGCGTCTGATAATTTCTCTCTTCCTTTAAACATAAGACAAATACTCTGCAGCATCTATAGTGTTTTCTATCCAAACCTATGTGGCTGACCTTGAGGGTGGGAGATCTGTAAATAGTCTCCCAGACAACTGAAGGACTTCCTTTTGCACTACTGTCATCTCCTAGGTAGAGTCCTTTTGGGGGGATGTTAGCCTGTGAGCTGGAGACAGCTGCTGCAGTTTCAGTATGATATAATTACATCCTCCAAAGGTTCATTTGATTGAAGACTTGGTCCCTACTGGGAAAATACTAAAAAGGGTTGTAGAACCTTTAAGAGATGATGTCTTGTAGGAATCCCTTAATCACTGAGAGTGTGAGGGGTGTTCTCATTTGATCACCTGGGAGTTTTCAGGAGACAGTTATAAAAGCCTGAGTCTGGCCTCACCCAACTCTATCTGCTTCATGCTCCAGATGTGACCAGCAACCCCTCACGGGATCCTACCCTCACTTAGGGTTAAGGTGAGGGTTAGGGTGTGTAACTGCTCAACTGGAATGAAACTGATGCAAGCACCATGGCTTTAAGCCCCCCAAATTGTGGACTAAATGGGCCTCTTTGAAGCCGTGTCAGATATTCCTTTACAGCAGCGAAGCTCTTACTAACACAGAAGCTATGAGTCCAGGCAATGTGCCGTTGAGGCTGATGCCCATGAGCTCTTTAAGAAGAGATCTTCAAGTCAAAGAAGGCCAGAGATCAGCCAAGAAACTGTATGTTGTTCCATGCAATAGGATGAATGTTGAAAGACAAACACAGAGAGGTGGGGAGGATTGACATTCCTTCAGAAGAAAACCAGCCACAAACATCATCTTCTTTGTGGAAATATTAACAAACAGCCGTAACTCCCTTAGCAACTCAACGATCATAGTAACAGACAATGAAAAAGCACGGAAAAGAATTTTAAAGGGAGTTAGCACCAAAGATAGGCTCTTCAATGCAGACATAAGAGGGTATCGGGTAAATTAATGTTATTAGTAATTTTGTTTGGTTTGTTAATTTCCTGCTTTATAGGATATGACTTTTCTGCATACTGAGAGATGGCTACAGATATTAGTTTTAAATTATTTAATTATTCAATGTTATTTACTTTGCTATTGCACAGTAATAAACGGCAAAGAATTAGTATGACAAGGATGGATTGCTTGTGTTTTCCTAATTGTATCTCTTTAATCTTCAAGGAGTTGAAATATGATTAAATGGTACTTCCACTAAATTAACAGGTACCATAAAGAGAATTACTATCTCTGTCACTATTCACATTAGTCTAACTTTCCTTTGGATATTGCATTACAAAGTCATCAGAGACTATGCAAAGTGATTAAATAAAAGTCTTCCACTCAAATCATCAAACAAGCTTCAAACTCTCTCCCTGGAAATAGAACCACTCAATTATATATTATATATATAATATATTATATATAATATTTTATAACCACTTGACTTTATATATATTTCCTTATATATAATCAAGTGGTTAAAAAAAAGAGACATATTCCTACAGAGAAACCAACCACGAAGCTCACAGTTTCAGGCATACTATTCTGGTGACAAGAATTTACTGACAACAGGAAGCTAGACACTGGAGACATAGTTTGGTTTGCTACTACCTAGTTATGCTATCTAAAACCAGCACTTTAGAGCTTCCTGAGAGGGTAAAGCATAGTTGAAAATGCAGTTACCTGAAAAGCTCAAATGATCTCCATAGAAGCAAATTCACAGGAATTAAAAATTAAGTTTCCTCTCTTTGATACATAAAAGTTTACAAAAATTGATCTAGGATTTCATCAGTTCATACAATACTATAACCCATGGATAGGGCTCAGCCGCTCAAGTTAATAAATTTGTTTGCATCTTGAAAATAGTCAAGCATCACATCAAAAAGGTATTTTTCATAAAGAACTACCTATGTTTAATTTCCTAATTATTATTTTAAAGATATAGGAAAAGAAGCACCTATTTGCCAGAGACCACAGATGTGAGTCTTGTTCTACTTCAACTAAAGTGTAGAGTGTTTGAGCTTATTCTTACTTTCTCAAACTTGTTGACAACAGGTGTGGCTACAAACAAGAAATCCTGATTAGGGTGTGGTTAATTAGTATTTTGAGTATAGAGGTGGATACGGTCTACACTGACCAAAGACCAGAGTATTCAAGCCTATTTCTGTTCCTTCAAGGAGACTAGCAGGAGATTCCAGGGAGTGGCTGCCTGAAGAATACTTGGTCTATTCTTATATCATGTTAATGAAGTCTCCTGCATCCCCCTCCCCTTTTGAAGTGAACTATAGAAGCATGTGGAAAATAAACACGGGTGAATTCAGTATTCACTGAATTTCCCTCCTGGTGCTGTTCTGTGTCTTTTATTTCTTTCACATCTCAGCTCCTTTTGTTTAATAATTCTAATCCTCACTCTCCTACCCTGGAACATGTGTACTTCATCGAGGCTAATCTGTGATAGACAGCACCTCAGTGTGGTGCTTCATGACAGATGATGCACAGCGCCTTATGACACCTATTGATCAAAATAAAAGGACATTTAGATTCCAAATGTACCTAACTAAAGAATTAAGAATGGACAAAGTCAACATAATGGTTTATGCCAGGAAGTGAGGTCAGTGTCTCATCTCCTGTATTAGTTAAATTAAAGGTTGCTGGAAAAATTACGAAATAAGCTAACTTAAGGAGGGATTTATTTTGACTTCCAGTTTGAGGGTTCAGTGAGAGATACTGTCTTCTCCAGGGATGATCACCCCAATTGGGTATTCAATAGTAAATGAAAAAAAGGTATATCAGGCTATATTTAGGAATATGAATGTATAGACATTTAGGCATGTAACAGCAAGAACTGGAAAATGAGCACAATCTGAATTTGAATTTGAAATAGTGAAAGGAAGAGTATTTAGGAGAGTGTGAAAGGAGATCAGGGTAAGGAAAAATGATGTAATTATAATCTAAAAATAAAAGAGATAATTTTAAAATATCAGAATTATTTTAATATGAAAATTTGTTCATTTGAAAGTAATACAGCTATAATAGCAGTCTACCATACAATAGTTTGTAGAGTCACACTACAGCATTACACGTTTAAACATTTTCCTACCATAAAGACACACAGACTCTCACACAAACACACGCACACACACACACACACACACACACACACACACACACACACACACTGCTATCTTCCTACCTTCCTTCTGGAGACATCTAACTTCATCCTCTCTCTAGTATCCTGAGTAACTCTCTTTCTATTTTGGATCTACACATTTAATTCATCATTGTCCCTTTTCAAATGCTCTGGTGGAGGGTTTTTTTTTTAAACAATGAATTCATGAGCTTCAGAACGGCTTCTAAGTACTTGTTCTTCCATATATTGCTTTACCAGTCTTCTGTTCCAGACACCACAGCAGCCCAGAGCTAGACCTATGGATTTATGGGCTTATGATTCTGAACTCAGCACCAGGTCACCAGTTCTGAAATACCACCACTACCCATATTCCACCCTTACTAGTCATTTGGGCTGTTCAGGTCCATTTACTCACCATGGTAACATATTCTGATATCAATAATTAATTTCCTATTATTCTGATTATTTTTCCAAATGGTTTTGATACCACATAGTAGCAATATTTATTTTAAAGACACCAATTGTCTTCAATGGTAATAATTTTAAACGTTTTATAACAAAATACACAGTCAGTTGGCAAATACATTTTGAACATTGATCAAAATTCTAGGTATTGAAGTCAGTGATAAAAAACTTTTTAAAAAGATAATGTTCCTACTTAGTAAAATATTTAGGTAACAGAGCTTTTGTTATATTGGACCTTGTTAAAGAGAGAGGACACATAATTTACTATCTAAGTTAGGACATTTTTGAATATAAGAAATACCACTGATAACAGGCACACACATATGCAAATATGAGGTTCTATGGATAGATAGTTATATAAGGAACATATAAATAAGAAAATATCACTGAAGTCTAAAAATCCAATATATGAACAAGAAGTAATAAACACACACACACACACATGCAGACACACACACACACACACACACACATATGCAACAAGGCAACATCTCTCTAATCAGAAGTTTAACTGAAATTACAGTAGGACAAAATCTGTAAACTGATAATGCCCCATATTGTCTGGGAGGTGTGCCATGGTAGACACCTATTCATAGATCGTCCAGGCTGCTCATACCCTTGTATATCATGCCTCCTTAAAATCAGGGCAAACTGAGTGACTTCCCTGTAACAAAGAAAATCCTGGGAGAGTGATGAGATATTACTTCTAAAACTGAACTGCAAAAGTCTGTGACTCTTGTCTGGTTAGCACATTCTCATATTTATAGGCTTGTAACATTGACAAAATGCCCATGTGGTCTGTAACTGAGTTCAGTCTACAGCCAACAATGAGTGAGAACCTCTAGGTCCAACAGCACACAATGAAAAGTCACTTGTGTATAGTGGGAAGCAGATACTTCATCTGAGCTTTGACACATAACCACAGCCAACGAGGTGTCCTGGGCTTGGATTTCTGACGACAAAGGCAGTGAGAAAAGGCAAGGGCATTGTTTGAGTTGCTAAGCTCTGAAATAAATTATTACCCAGCAGTAGTTATGTACGATCACTCCAGTGGGGAACAGTGAAAAGCAAAGGGAAGAGACCCAGAAAGAGACGGAAATGAATTTACACAAAGTTCCCCCAAAGGCCTCACTGAGATGGCTCCTTTGAGTAGAGATTTCACAGAAGGCATAAGCATGAGTGGAAGATGCCTGTAAAGAGGATCCTCTTAGGCTCATGTGGTAGAGATGTAACCCCAAAAGAGCAACAATTCCCCTGTGCCAACTATTCCCTGGATGATTTACCTACATTTTCTTACGATACGAGCACACATGCTAAAGACAGATCTCGGACTGCAGGACTGCTCCTGTTCATAGGCCAGGACAATCAAGTTCAGCTCTCCCAAATCACGTCACCAAGTCAGGATGCTTTTTGTTTTTCTAGTTGCTATAGCCATGTAAGGTAGCCTGAAGATACAGCAAGCAGTAGCTGCATGAATGGGTAACAGAACTATGGCACAGAGAGACATAATACAATTTCAATCAGCCCCCTTGAAAGAGAATATTTGCAAGAAAAACCATTTTTATAGGGATGCAATTCCTTCTGAGGTCCTGAGCAATTCCATGTCCTTGGTAGATGAGGCTCTAGAAGATTCTTTGCAGCTGTAGACTTCAGTTTGCAGGTTAGAGATCCTTGTTACCTAGCTGGACACTGGTCAATGGCTGATAACAGGTTCTAGAGCATATTACATTCCACGGCCCGATGTCTCCTTCCTCTACCTTTAAAATGACCCATAATTGGTCAAGACTTTTAGGATTCCAGTTTCTTCTGCCTCATCTTTGATGAGGCCTTTCTATTTCCTTCTTCCATTTATGGACTCCAGTCTTAGACTGGCAAACGTGAAGAATCCAGGCTAACCCTTTTAAATTAAGTTTCATAACCATAATTTCACCCACAAACATGTTTTCAACGTCCTATGGACTTTGGGGACTATTATTCTGCATTCCACAGAATAGCACTTTGGGGAAACAGTTTCATAAATACCAGATAGAGGTGATTCTCTGATCAATTAAAAGGTGAACTAATAGTTTTCATGATTGATCCATGTGACAGATGCCATCTTTGGGAACAAATATACTCTGAGATAGTCAACTGTTAATCAAAGTTTCTGTAGCAAGCAGGCTTGAACTGATTAAGTCTTGTCTAAGTACAGAGTTTAAGGGCAGCATTTTCTGGACACGGAGTACCTGAGCAAATCACAGGGTTGACCAGCATCATACTATATTTAAAGAACTGTGTTTTGATAACTTATTCACACCACGGCTTTAGGGAAGCAGTGGGTGTGGCTAACTGCAGGTCAGTTAGCTTAGGGAAGAATTTTAGCCACATGGCCTTATGTTTGAAAGCTTTTCTAGGAATGTCATAAATACATTGATTTATTTACACATGGAAAATATGTGCTTCTCCAAATTTATTGCCTATTATAATGTAGCTTTCTGATGTTTCTATATTTCAGTTAGAATGGACAAAATTGAGGGGAGTAAAGGCCATTCTGTGTAAGTAATGGCCACAGAAACAGATGAAGTCACCGTAAAATCTCTAGGAACTGTCTTAGTTAGGGTTACTCTTGATGTGATGAAACACCAGCCATCAAGTTGGAGAGGAAATGGTTTATTACATTCACAGTCTCATTCATCATTGAGGACAGGGACTCAAACAGGGCAGGAACACGGAGCCAGGAACTGAGGCGGAGGCCATGGAGGAGCACTGTCTCTTGGTCTTGCTCCCTACGGCTGCTTTCTTACAGAACCCAGGATCATCAGCCCACAGTGGGCTGGGCCCTCTCACATCAGTAACTAATTAAGAAAATGCCTTACAGGCTTGCCCGCAGCCCAGTCTTATAGAGACATTTTCTCACTAAGGCTGCCTCCTCACTGATGACTCTGGTTTGTGACAAGTTGTCATAAAACTAGCCAGTACAGGAACAATTCCTCCTCAGCACTATCTGGAGTTTTTTGATTACATCGATGTATACACACACCTGTTTGCTCTCCTATTTGTAACCTGGGAGTTTTCATTCATGGGCTTTACTGAGGAATTTCACTTGCTGAGTAATTGCTCCTCGCACAGTTTGTTGTTGTGCCTGCCTGTGCAAAGCCTCATAGCCATGCTCTGCATAATGGAAAGCCAAATGCACACCTGTCACATTTGTATACCATTGCGGGGGAAGGTGACATTTCCTCCAGTGCCTCATTTACTCATGTAAATTTTGTCCTAGGAAGGAAAATTCACACTATTGTTTGTGTGAATTGTTTGGCCACGGTAGGACTCCTGGGCTGGGCACTTCCACTGTTGGCATCTTTGAAGATAATAAGAATGGATAGGAGAACTATTCTTCAGGAAAAACCTTGACAATTACATATTCTGTGTCAGGAAGGGAGCAGTTACTTTATGTAGGTATTTTCCCTGCAGCTAGAATTTAGGGGATTGTTTTCCATGACCTTTGGAACAATTTTAATTTCCACAACACAGAAAGACCATTATTTAATCTCAGCAACAATTATGGTGAAAACAGCTCTAACTACGAATAAATTGAAAGGAATCGTCCTCACCAAGTGGTGCTATTGAAGATTGTTTTCAAAGAGCTATTTTTAAAATGAGAGAGGGGAGTAAGGAAAAAAGAAAGAGGAAATTAAGGAGGGGGTAAGAGAGAGACAAAGAGGAGGTGAGGAGAAGAAAGAAAGGGGAGAGGAATGGAAGAATGGGGGGTAAGAAAAGAGGCAGAGTGACAGAAAATGGAGACAAAGGAAGAGAAATCTTGGATGAGGATATGAAAGGTCCAGGAGTTAGAAGGAAGCAGATGCTGACAGAGATTCCCAGATTCCTGAATGAATGACTGTGATGTGCTGATGGATCAGGTCATTATGTAGAAGGGTAAAGTCAAAGTCACAGAAGCATCTTTAATTTGGATCTTTAGTAAAAACATATTCTCAGTTCAGACTTTCTCTTCTGCTTCTTGGAGAAGTATACAACCCCTTCCCCACAATGCTCTTTGTCTTCCTACACCTGGCTAAGCTGCAGTTTGCTCAGTAAGGGGTCACCTTTTCCTTCACCAGGTTCTCATGAAATCATTCTCTGTCGCTTTTATTTGTCTTCTTTGGAGATTTACCTTTGGGACCTCTGTGCCTTCAAGGAGTGGATGCAGGTGGAAGTGTCTGCTTCCATGTCATCATACAGACTTGGCAAACAATGCACGTGATCCCATTGCAGGCCTACTAGAAGCATGCGTCCCTGAAGCCAGAGATGGTTTGCCTGCTTGTAATATTTTGAATTTTAAGTTTAAAAGACAAGACTTCCAATAACATAAAAAACATAGAATTCTTCACTTAATGAAGGTGGCAGAATCCAGAAGTAAGTCTTAGAGGCTGAATTTCTTCTCAGACTATACATAGAACAGCTGATCCCAGACAGTCTGACCCAAGAAAACAGTGTAACTTGTTTAGTTGCACTCACCAATGGGTCCTCGTTTTATCTTCAGGATGATTTCATCTTGCCTTTTGTACTTCTTGTATTTTTTTTTTACATAATATGGCATATCTTTAATATTTTCGTACTTTGACAGAAACCAGAACGTTCTAAAACCTACAGCACGAGCTTCGGCTGAGTTTCAGCATTAACAAATCTGCACTACTTTTCTGGCTTCTTCCATCAAATCTCTCCATCCTTCTCTGTGACACTTAGATTAAATTATTTCTGCCAACATCTATTCTTTTCTCTGGGAGAATTGGAGACAAATCCCCTCATTTCGTCTATTTTTGTACCTCTCATTCTTCAACAGCCACCTAGCAGAACACGACTGAGAAGAAACAAAGCTCTCCATTTCTTGTTGTGAGAATGAAATAGCTGAGGTGAGCTACTTTACAAAGAAAAATGTCCGTCTTGATTCTGGTGGGGCCTCATCTGGCAATGCCTATATGCTGGCAGTATAGGAACAATTCCTTATAAGCACTATCTGATGGGACAAGAGACAGGAAGCTTCCTTTTGGTCTCTTTTGGTCTCTTGGTATTGATGACACTACTTAGGATTCAATCATGGAGGTTTTATCTATTTCTAAGCATCACAGATATTCTTACTTCTCTAAAAAATGACTTGCTCTATATTTTATACCTGTGTGGTTATGCAGGTTGGTCTGTCTGTGTGCCTGTGTTTGTGTATGGCTGTGTACATGTATATATACTTGTGTGTGAGATGCCAGCAGAGGGCATAAGCTCCTTTGGAACTGGAGTTACAGGTAGTTAAGAGCTCCCTGATGTGGGTGCAAGGAATTTTGAACAAGCAGCAAATGCTTTTAACTACTAAGTCATTTCTTCAGCCTTGATTTCCATCTTTTTAAAACCTCACAATGGGGCCATATTTGAACATATGATGCTACAGAGGACAAATAAATCATATCCAAGCAATATCAGGACATCTCCTATAGTTTTAGCCTTGAAACATCAATGGCAGAGTAGCTAGACATTTCAACAACAGCACAAAAACATCAACAGGCCACAAAGATTTTTTTTGTCATCAAAATGAGGTCACATTGTCCACTCTCCAAGGACCCCATGAAGCTATTTAGTTCACATGTCTCAAATTAGCCTTGCATCTTGCAAAACTTCTGCCTTAATTATGTAAATTGGACTTTATATTCTGGGTGAAAAGAAGTAATCAGAATTTCATATATAGGAAAACCAAGCTCTTGAAAAGAAGTATGACTAGAAAGTTTGATGACTAGAACGTAGAAGTCTTGGATGAAAAAGACAAATTCTGGAAATCTTTAATTAGTAGGGATTTTCTCAGCTCCTTCCTAGATTTGCATTCTTTTTTTTTCCACTGCTGGGTTTTTATTACATACTACCACCAATGGTCTACAACAAATGAAGCAGATCTAATTTAAAAGGGTTAGTCAACAACCTGGCAATACCTTATAGAACAAGTCATGGTTTAAAGATTTGCTGTATATTAGTTTCATATGTGAGGGCTTTAACTAACCATGCTATCTCTATGAAGAATTTGTTAACCCAGACTCAAAAGACTGCACACATTACCATATCTGAGCTCTGTAGAGATTCTCTTAATGAGGGAAAGGCCCTGAGTCAGCATTATGTCTAGTATGGCACAGAGTGGAGAGAACCGGACACAGTTCCTTTCCTTTGGGCTGAAAGTCAAAGGTTTCCACTTAGCTGTAGGAGCTGAGGATCCTCCTCATAGTAGAACAACGCTTCTTATTTCTGTCCCAAACCATTGGTGCCAATATTCCCATGGCCACATCATTCTGCTGCTGCAGAGGCGTATAACTATTCATTATATGAAAGAGCTAGTCTGTGTTTCCCTCCACTCAAGCCATGAGTAGGGAAAGTCTAGTACCAGTTCCCCTCTTTATCTTTTCTCTGTGAGACTTGAGTGCTCTGCTGCTTTGAGTCTATTTTTCATTTTAGAATCTGAGGTAACTACCTAATAGATGTGCTATAAACACTCAAAACAGAGCTACATACAAACTGTCTTTTTTTGGTAAGTGTTCATAAATATGATCTCTATATTCTGTTCTTTCTATTTTTTGTTTTTTGATATGTTTGGTATTGTATTTTAATTATAACATTTCTCCCTTCCCTCACTCCAAGCTGACCCATGTACCCTATTTGTACCCTATTTTTTCTCAAATTCATGGCCTCTTTTTTTATTAATTGTAAATGTCTTCATATATATACTTATGTATATATATACTTATATACTTATGTATATATACTTATACATATGTTTCTAAATACAACCTACTTAGTCTATATAACATTATTTGTATGTATTAAAGAAAGTCAATGTTAGCTAAATTTGTAAATTCATGTTTCCCATACTATGTCAATACCTATTGTGTAATACATGCCCCATAGGCATGTTTATGAAATAACCAGAAGAAGTTCTACTAAAAGTCTATTATCAATTTGTGTTGGTAGAAGATGAATGTGACCTGGATCTTCACACACAGAACAACAGAATAAAATATCACGACAAGGTGAGCATTTGATACACTTCTCAGATGGATATTTCAACCACATGCCACAAAGTAGAAGACAGTAATTCACTCCTGGGAGCAAATAGCATGGCTGTTCATAGATCTGTGACTCTATGTTAGCAAATGCTATTTCTATATATGATTAGTCTTGAAACAAGAAGGTGGAAGGCTCTGAGGATGAGGCTTCCTTCTTTCCCATCTTCCTTTTTATGTTTCTAAGAATCATAGCTTATTCACCATTATTTTTTCTACTGAATCAAGGTACTTAGTCAAGGTGCCTGTATAAAACTCTTTTCTCTTTGAGATACTCTTCAGAGAAACCTCTAATCCTCATTCTTGAAGGTGATGGAACAAATTGTATCTTGGTTCCTAAACAAACTTCATCAATTTGCATATCATATTACAGTTTGGGTGGTTGTACAGTTCTTTTAAAGGTGAAAGGTAAGGGGACAATGGAAATGTCAGTCACTCTGACAAAATCTGTTCATATCCGATATGAAGCACTATTATGGGAGGATCCCTTATGTATGGACTATAAGAAGGTTCTAATATAATTGCACTAATAGGTTAAACACTTGAGCAGTCACTGTGGATCACAGCACCATATCATACCTAGGCTTAGGCAACCACGTGTTTCCTTAGGAAAGCTGTAAAGATGTGCAACACAGGAGAATACACTAGGGACAAATATGCCAATCTGGAATTGGCAACATGTATAAATATTGTCTCAATTATTGGAATATCATCTTTGTGTACAAAAATAGCAGAACAGAGAAACCTAGTAACATAATCCACAGATGAGGACAGTGGACTCAGCATGAGTACTAGCTGGCTATTGGAACCTTTCCTTCATCAGGTGAGTAACAAAAGAATTTTTTCCAGAATAAAATCCTGGCTGAGTGATTTAATGTAGAATGGTCCTTTATCCCAGCTACAGATGATGACATTCCTTTATGGTCACTTGTCATAAGGATGAATTGTTTGAAGTCTGACACATCTGAGATGTTCTATATATCCCTTCTCCATTTTCTGTTATTTAATAGCTGTAAAAATGGAATACAATCTAGTTTTCTTAGAATGCTGCAGAATTTCAATATGAAAAAAATGGAAACAGACTGGAATACTGCACAATAAACTTGGAAAGAATCCCACATTGCCATAATGATGAGAACAACACAATCCTGAGCCACTGTGCCAGCTTGGAACAATTGTTGGATTTGTCTGTCTCCATTTCCCATATTTATAGATGTTAGTCCTTGAACCAGAGGCATTTCAAACAGACGTGCCAAACAATTATCCATACACATACACACATATATCAGAAGCTGTATGTTTAACACTGAAAACCATTCCTTGCAAAACATGTTTGTAAATGTCTGGTAGCAGTTATAAGATTCATAATCTCATTGCAAGAGAAAGGAAATCACCTTTCTCTGCATCATTAAGTTAAGCTTAAATGTGTTTTTGATCCCAATCCAATAGTGTTGATTTCTCACTTTGCCCAAGACCACAAGGAAACATTCGATGCTTTCAACAAGGCACTCTGTTATGAATAAACTTAAGTATTTTCATGGATAAAGATCATTGGGTATTTTTCAAACTGTGCTCTTAAAAATCTCTAAATTTCTGAAGACCTACATGAGAATTAGTCTAACACACACAGGATGGTCATACAGATTTCTTTAAGAGCTTTCCTCTACTTTCATCCCATTGTAAACACAGATTAAATTCAGTCTATGCAGCAAATGGAATATGGATCTTCTACAGAATTTCATTTCAAGGAAGGCTCTACCACTGGAACTCAAAAGTTATTGTGAGTCTCCAAACTATAGTGGAAAAGGGACATTTTAACAAACAACTATTTTATTTTGCATGTATGAGTGTTTGACTTGTATGTATGGCTGTGCACTATCACATGCATGTAGTGCTCAAAGATGCCAGAAGACTGTAATGGATCTGCTGGGACTAGAGTTTTAGGTGGTTGCAAGCTGTCAGGTGGGTGCTGGGAACTGAACTTGCGTCCTTTAGAAAAAACGGACTGTGTTCTTGATCACAGAGCCACATCTCTAGCCCCCAAGGATGTATAACTTTAATAAAAATTTCTTAATCTAGGGGTCATTTTGGGGGCCCTGTTTTGAGTAAAGGGGAAAGGAAAAAGAGAAGCAAGGAAAGATCATCAGAGCTGTAAAGAATTTTGGAAGATGGTGAGAAGAAGAGGGTAAGCACAGCAGGGTGAGCAGAGGAGGTGAGTAGAGGAGGTGAGTAGAGGAGGTGAGTAGAGGAGGTGAGCAGAGGAGGTGAGCAGAGGAGGTGAATAGAGCTGGGCGAGCAGAGGAGGTGAGTAGAACAGGGTGAGCAGAGGAGGTGAATAGAGGAGGGTGAGCAGAGGAGGTGAATAGAGCTGGGCGAGCAGAGGAGGTGAGTGAGTAGAGCAGGGTGAGCAGAGGAGGTGAGCAGAGCAGGGTGTGTAGGAGAGGGCGAGCACTTCTTCACTGTGATCTGTACAGAAAGGAGGCAAATTAAGACTGGTGGTGAACCCTTGGCTGAGGCTGTCATGGCAGTAGCACAGGAGCAGGGGCAGGGCCTAGGTTATTCAAGACAAATGTTCCCTAGGAGAGAAATCAAGGAAGGTGGTTGCTTAAATTTTCAGTGCTGCAAAGGCAAAGGGAGAATATGAGAGCCGTGATGTGGGCTTCCTAAGGAGAGATAGCAGACAGAGCTGAGGGCCACAGGGGACAGAGGGCACTTTCTGCTGACAATAAGAAAGAAAGCTGTCTTGAGGCAGATAATGTTTGTCAAAATTTTCAGAGACCCATTACACCCAAGAAAGTCTGAAAGAATGAGGTCGTCTATCTACATGGGTCCTGTTGTAGAGCAAACATTGATAGAGCCATCCATTCGTGTGCAGTCTCAATTCTGTGTAAATAGACCAGTAGTTCCCTAGTAACTGCTATTGACTATGCCCTTTTAATGAACCGCTGTTGTCTCACGTTCCAGTCACTTTCATTGACAAAGTTCTTCAGTTTGGTTTGGGTCACCATCTCATAGTAAACGTAAAGGTCCTCCTACCTCCTAAATAGAAGGTAAAACAGTGGCCTGTGGTCAGTCGACAGAGTCCCCAAGAAACCCCAACTATACTTCATTGGTCAGAACCAGCACGTGATCAATCCTGTCTTCAAAGGAGGTTGGGAGAGTGACTTTTTTGTTTAAGTATGTGCTAATACAAGTACAACTTATGTGGTGTTAATGAATAGGGTGGACATGTCCTACCTGCCACAGGAAGTGGTATTTGATGCTTTAGTTTCCTTGCTTCTGCATCTACAGTATCTTCAGATTTTTCTCTTTCTTTATCCTCTCTCTCCCCACTGAATGCCCTGAGCTCTTTCACAGTGAAAATCTCCGATTCAGCTCTTTCTTCATTTTTGGTTATATATTTGGATCTCTTACATTCATGACAGCTTTGTGAATGCTGCCTGGACATGCTTGGAGGACCTCTTACAAGAAAATCAGAGTAGATTAGGACGAAAGTGTGGGAGGTAGGACTCCAGGGCTATACTGCCAGGTTCTAATGGATGAATGGCTTCTAGATATGTGGACTAGATGAAGTCATTTAGCCTCCCTCCATGCCTCAGCGTCCTCATTTGCATTTTAATAAGAGCAGTTACGCAAAACACAGACTTCTGAGGCAATTGTAAATGAGTTTACAATTGCATACATCAGTAGCTGAGTTTGGAAGTATTAATAATGATAACCATTATTGCTGTTGTTTACATATTTAATAATAATATTATTGAGCTATGCAAAGCACATTTTTAGACTTGGTATTATAGATGGCAAAATCAGAAGGATGAAAATCTTGTCTGCTTCTGTTGAACTGAGCGTTTATTGGCTGCATCTGGATAAAGAGGAGAAGGCGATCCTATACACTGTCCACAAGCTGACTGATTTGGAATGACTTTCCAATATGCCGTGCTAATGTTTTCAGTTTCAGAATTTTCCAGTTTTACAAAATGCTAATGTGTATGCATGAAGATAAATACAGTAGACACAGCCAGGAGGTGGTGACACACACTTTTTTAATCCCAGGACTCAGGAAGCAGAGGCAGGCGGATCTCTGTGAGTTTGAGGCCAGCTTGGTCTACAAGAGCTAGTTTCAGGACAGGCTCCAAAGCTACAGAGAAATCCTGTCTTGAAAAACAATCAAACAAACAAAAAACAAATAAAAAAGCACAGCAGACACTCTACTAACTCTATATTAAAATATTGTCGGTGATGTCATGAATAACATATGTTTTAGGATTAATAATCTATAAACTCTATGTTAACTTCAACTACTTTGAAAGGTGCATAGTACAAACTGAAGAAGACAACCAACAAGGATAAATGTGGCATAACTTCAAAACGGGGTTTGTATCAGGATTCATTAAAAACATAAACAAGAAAGGAAACAAATGGGAAGTAAATGAAAACCTAACATGTGGATCTTGGTATATATATATATATATATATATATATATATATATATATATACACATACACACATGTAATACCCCTGCATACATGTACATACAAGTTTATATGGATATGCACATATATACACAAGTCTATGCATATATACACATATAGGCATATTATATACATTTGTATAATATATATATTGGTCAGATACTTAGCAATTATTCTATTGTTGAAACTCTAGTCTATAAGTATATTAACATGAGTGAACTTTACTTTGGTAGTCAGAGTAACAAATTTGCTTTTTCTTTAGAGTAATAGACAAGCCCAGGGTCAAACTGCCTTTGTGGCTTTTTCTCAGTGTGAGTGTAGACAAACTAATGGGTCTCTGATCTTAGTTCCCTTAGCTCTGCCATGGGTAGTCCTGCACCCTCTCACAGTAAGGATGGACTTATAAAACTGAGCACAATTCCTTTTTACAAAGCCTGGCACACCGCACACCGCCAGGAACCACAGTCTACTCCCTTCCTTTCCTGTTCATTACAAGACAGTTTCATAGCAAGCACAGTTTCTTAAAAAAACCGGACTGAGCTCCCAAGGTCCCGATGAGGAGCAAAAGGAGGGAGATCATGAGCAAGGAAGTCAGGACCATGAGGGACGCGTTCACCCACTGAGACGGCAGGACAGAACTAATGGGAGACCACCAAGTCCACTTGGAATGGGACTGATGGAACATGCGACCAAATTGGACTCTCTGAGGGTGGCTGATGGTGGAGGCTGACAGAGGAGCCAAGGACAATGGCGATGGGCTTGGTCTCTATGACATGGACAGGCTCTGTGTGAGCCTTGTCAGTTCGGTTGCTCACCTTCCTGGACCTGGGGGGAGTTGGGAGGACCTTGGACTCAACATAGTGTAGAGAACCCTGATGGCTGTTTGGCCTCAAGAGGGAGGGAGTGGGGGTGTGGGTGGAGGGGAGGGGAGGGAAGGGGGAGGAGGAGGGGAGGAGATGGCAATTTTTAAATAAAAAATAAATAAACTGGAAAAAAAAAGAGACAAATTTCTTGACCAAGATTTTTAATTTTGCTCCATGACTGAGGTAAATTTTACAAATTTAGTTGTAATCTTTCTTCAATGTATCAACTGTCCTGAGATCATGCTTACTTTTAGAGCAAACAGGGAAACATGTTATCCAAAGGAATAAGATGGTTATAGCAGGAATGATTACTAGGTTATGATTAGTTCAGAGTATATACATATATACATAGCCTTTGTGTCTCTGCCCATCCATCTATAGCCAGCAAAGCACTCTACAGTTAAGTGGGAAAGTGGCTTCCTGATAGAGACATTCATGTGTAGGAAAACAGCAGGAAAGGCATGTCCCACAGCATCAATAATAGCTGTCTTCAATATGCAAAATCAAACATATATTTACCCATCTTACGAGCTGATCTGCATTTGGTACACTAAAAATAGAATTCATTTTGAAATAAAATGCATAGCAAATATTGCAGAATTTTACTTATTTATGTTGGAAATATATGGAATTAAATGATCAAACATAAAATATGTTCTTTTAAAATAATATTTTTTGGTCAAAATAACCAGCATGAATTTGTAGCTATGTGTTTTCCTTAGCATGGATGAGGTCAGCTGAACTCTGCAAAGGAAGTGAGAACAATGGAGTTGGGCTTGTTTCTAACAGTAGGAAATACACTGGTCTTATCACATCAATGGATCTCAGTACCCTTATTCATTGTAAACAATTCAATGAGACATTAGTCAAACAGTTGATGGATATTATTTTGGGAATACCGTGTGTTTTCTGCAGTCAGTCTGAGTCTGTCAGGATGGAGTCATTTAGTTTTATTAGCCATTTGTGAGCAGGGAAAACCCTTCAAAATGCCTGTTTCAAATAGGGCTTAACTTTTTTAAAATGTGGGTGAGTTAATATAAGGAGAAATTGATGTCAGAAGTGGGGGCTGTTTGTGGCTGGTTTCAGACAGAATGATGTACTCCAAGATGAAGTTTAAATCTGTAACAGGTGGGAAACACGAGGGAACACATGGAGCCTAGCATTCTTCACATGTTCACGTTTGAAGAGGATTAGCAATTCTTAACGTTTCTTTTCCTTTTTTTGTAGAAAATCATTTAATTTAAAGTTGAATCACTCCTAGGACCCAGAGGATCTGCTTCCTCAGTCGTCTTTCTTAATCCTGCCCACTAAGGCATGTTCATGTAATTAACTGTCCAGTAAGGTCATGGGCACGTATGCCACGGTTTAGACAGACACCCAAAATTTAAAATAATAACGTATTTGGAATTCGATTTGCTTCACCTTTAAATGGCCTATTAACAATAAGCAACTGTTATATGCAAAATTTAGTTGTGAAAAACACTTGTTAGTGTTGCACGTCCAGATGAGCCCACAAGTCTAGGCCTTGGATAAATATTTGCCACATGAATTATTAACAGATGCTTATTTATGATATGGATACCACAGCTCTTTCGCCTCTTCTATCTGCTGCACATTCTGGAGCCAGAATTATCTCTAGAGACAGCGATGAAATCAGAGTAAAGAAACTCCCAAGTGGCCCACTTTATTTTCCTGACTATTTCGTCCAATGGCTTGGCAGAGAGAAGCTCTGTGAACGGTGATGAAAACAATCTGCTATGTCTCAGTGTCTGTTCGGTGGGAGACTTGCAGGGATCTACCATCCACATGTCATTCAAGAAGAAGGCCAAAAGGACAAATGGAAAATTAGTGATTCTGCACTTAAGCAAACTAAGCTCCACAGGGCTGCTGCATTGATTTTTCTTGACGTTAATGAATGAAGCCCTCAGCATTGCATCCCTACCTAGGACCTTGACTTTACATTCTCCTTCTTGTCCTTTACTCAGGGACCCCTGGTCTAGGAACTGCTGGTTTTCTCTAGTAAATGTGTATTGCTACCTTAAGTATCAGGCCTCAGGGCCTGAATTGAGGAAGGGCTGTGGGATACAACCCTCACAGGGTCTCTATGCTCAGTACCCCACACTAACCATGTCCATTGTCATGGCCCTTAGCCAGGATTTTCTCCCCACTCAGGTTCCAGGGACAGCTGCTTCCCATATGCTCCCCATAATCCTCTCCACTCAACTGTAGGCACCATTTCTCAACTTGAGGCCCTGGTTGAACTCCATCCTCTTCTTGGTAGGCTCTTCATGTCTCCTCTTTCATCCCTCCCCTTTAACATGCCACCTCCTTGAAAGCATAACTAGAATGTGATCATGAGTCCCCAAATGTCTGCTATGCATTGCATCACACGGTGAGGATAGGTTTCAACACTGTCTTCAGGGCCACCAGGTAAAGATGCCTGCCACCAAGCCAAGCCTGACCTGAGTTCCACCAAATGATATAGTAAGAGAACCAACTTCTGCAAATTGTTGTTAAGTACACACTGGGGCACACATATGCACACACACACACACACATATACAAATTCCCATTCACAAAGTGAACTTTATAAAAATCTAAAAATCTCCTAAACAACAACAGTACCCTCCCCCCCCCCCACACACACACAATCATCAGTCTTATATTTTGGTACACTGGTTCTGAAGAAGCCACACAAACTTTGGAGCCCAAATCCTAGGGTTTTACTCATCAACAGGTTTACATTAGGCCAGTAATTTGCCTCTGTTTCCTTTGCTGTAAAACAAATATAAAGACGGGCTCTGTCTCACAGAGAGTAAGATCCAATAGCCAGTGTATTTCACTCTCACAATAGTGAGCTTTGATGAGGCTGAGCTAGTTTCCTCAATTTTAATCCATCATGTCTAGATTTATTTTTCCCTGGAAAAGACACTTCAAGCTATCTGTAGGTCCTTCACCCCTGACACAGGGCTTGAGATGCAGTGAGTTTCACTTACACAGTGCAAACATGAAGTTGGAAAAGTATGAATAACTTCTGAGCCATTAAAAAGAAAGCCCAGGACTGGAAGTGTCTACATACCAACGTTAGTTCCAAGTTCATAAAGCAAGGAAGCATTTATCTGGGCAGGGAGTGCCACTTTTTCCATGGAAGAAATGATTAACCATGCAGATGATTGTACCCCACTGCAAACATAGGTGTTTCCAAATGCAAAGACATGACAGTGGACCTGAGAAATGCCCAGACGCTGCATATCTGTGTGGTGTGTTCTCTTATTGTTTCTAAGAGGAAGTGTGAATTACAGGATGCCTGATAAATCCATCCAGAAGTGCTAAGAAAAGCAGATGCTGATTTCCAAGCCTTATCAAACGATTCCCTCTCTCTTCACTCACTTGGGTAGTTCGGAGTCAAACAGGATGGAAAAGTAATTTGCCTGCCCTGATCACTTATGCGCCCTGGGCGGAGAGGATGGGAGCAAGTCAGAAATATTAATTTCCCACAGTCCATTCTCTTTCTCTGGGTGGTTACAATAAAATAAAGTATTTGATTTCCCCCAATCTTTCTACTGATGAAAGACGACAGGTCCAATAGGCGAGCTCATGGATGGAAATCATTATTTCCTGTGCATAGAAGTTTTCTGTTTTCCCTGTAACCAATTCTGTACCACAGAGAGAATTCCAAAGTCTGCAAGGAGAGTGCCAAGTGAGTTAGCATCTCTCCTGGAATGGCTGGCTCCCCTCTGACATATAGCTCCCTGCAGGAGCCCAGGTCTAACCAGCTTTGACCTTACTGAAGTTGACAGAGCTTGCGAAGGTGAATGTGTTCTTCCTTGCTTGCTGGGTTCAATCCTAGAGAGACTGTCATATTAAAATGTTCAAATTCCTCCCCCCACCCCCGAATAAAAAAGGCAACTAGTCAAATATATTCTTAGGGATAAAGAACTTGTTCTAGGGGGAGACCACTGGGTACTTGCAGATGGTGTCTAACATTCCTTAAAATCTATTGTAGTTTGCCTTTTTGTTATGTATATAGGATAAAATTTATCCTTAGGTACCTATGGTCCTTAAAATACATTAACTGCATATCAGGAAGAATTATAAGAAATATAAAACTATTCAGGACAGATGGACTTACGTTTTAGAATTAACTGCATACTAGAGACTCATGGTAGCTCTTCCTTGTGAAAAAGGAGAAAGCTTCTTATGTATCAGACCATATTTTAAATGAGCGGAGGTGTCCACTAATTCACTAATTCAAGTAGGTCTCTGTTACCAAGAACATGAGTTCTAGACCGTTGTAGGGCAGGGAAAGAGAGACGGAGCTTTGAATGGACAGTGTCCTTGCTCTATGTGTGGTGTTATGAAGTACGGATACCGAGTGAGTGATTCTGATGTAGTTATGCCAGCTCTCAACCCGGACTCCATTTTGCTAAGATTTTCTTGGACAGAGACTGCTCTGAACTGTGCTGGGACTCTCCAAACGGACACACGGAAGCCAAACCAAAGAAATGGCTGTGAGCTGCCCTGGCAGCATTTCTCCAGGAAACGGCCGGGCGTGTTTATCCTTGCTGATTACACACACAATCGCACACATGAGGTGTTCTGCAGCAGAGCACCCTAACAGATCCCTTCTGCAAAGAGGCAGAGCGGCATCAGAGAGGAACACCGAGGAGTCCCCGAGGCTGAGGACGGGAAAGAGGAGGGAAAGATGAGCAGACAGCACAGCACACATCCCAGAGGAAAGTCCAGGTCATCTCTTAAGCCATAAGATTTTTACAAGAGATTACGGGAAAATCAAATAACAAAAGCACAGTCATTTTGGGGCAAGGCCAGCTCCTTTTTGTCTTAACCAATAAGGCTGTGCATCCTTGAAGGGATGGGGTATGGTGTGAATGCTCCTATAAGGAAAAGTACCTTGCAATGAATCTCCTGCGAGGACCCTGAACCCATGATAACTTCAATGATAGCAGAGAAATTGGAATGTTGCAGGTCTAAAGCCTATTTACAATGTACTGGAGGCTATCTTTACCACTACCGCCCCACCACGACACACACATCACCATTCCTTCCTAACTATCTTTACCACTACCACCCCACCACGACACACACATCACCATTCCTTCCTAACTATCTTTACCACTACCGCCCCACCACGACACACACATCACCATTCCTTCCTAACTATCTTTACCACTACCACCCTACCACGACACACACATCACCATTCCTTCCTAACTATCTTTACCACTACCGCCCCACCACGACACACACATCACCATTCCTTCCTAACTATCTTTACCACTACCACCCCACCACGACACACACATCACCATTCCTTCCTAACTATCTTTACCACTACCGCCCCACCACGACACACACATCACCATTCCTTCCTAACTATCTTTACCACTACCACCCCACCACGACACACACATCACCATTCCTTCCTAACTATCTTTACCACTACCACCCCACCACGACACACACATAACCATTCCTTCCTGACTGTCTTTACCTCTACCACCCCACCACGACACACACATCACCATTCCTTCCTGACTATCTTTACCACCACCACCCCCGACACACACATAACCATTCTTTCCCGCCCTCTGTATCTGACTACATTTAATGGGTAAAACCTTTTTGGATTGTATTAAATTAACAGATCATTAGCTTCCACCAACCAAAAGGCTAACAAAGACAGCATCTGAGGCCTATAGCAGAGATGTCTATGCTTTGTTTTGACCTGCATACTTAATATTTCCACCATTGTTTTTGAAAAGCACCTTAATTTACCACTTTCCATTAATAACCACTGTTCTGTTATTATAAAATTTCATCAGATGCTTACCACATTGGAGTATGGAATTTAGGGCAACATAGAACTGTGTTTCTGGGCCATTGTCATTCCTCTTTGGTTTTAGATGAAACTATCTCTTATCCTGTGTGTGGTGAGAATTGTGTTTTTGAGGCAGCAATGGACAGGTGAGAATCAGGAAGGCAGGTCTTGGAGCCCACCTGCCTGGCTCAAATTGTAGTTTTCCCAAATAGGAAGAGATCAGCAAGCTTATCAGTGATGAATCTATATCTCAGTTATCTCAGAGGAACCAATTATGGATCATAAAAAAATGAATGAGTTTTAATAGTTTCCAAGTATAAGTAAGACAGGCACAGGAAGACTGTAATGTGTTTCAAGCTTAAATATGTAAGCTGAATCCAAATAAACTGTGGTAATAGTATCCTACTTTCATTTCATGAGATTAAATGGAAATTAATATGCAGAAGTTTGTATTTTGAAGCAGTAGTTATTCACTTATAATTTATTATTTCCTCTAATAATCCACTTACTGTTTATTAGCTTTCAGTCCAAGAGTCCCCTCAGATACAATGAAAGAGCTTATTTAAAATTGTGGTAGACAGATCAAGAGAGCATCACCGAACTAGTTACACTGTAATTCCCTTTATCCTTAACCTCTCTTTCTGAATTTGAGCAACCTATGGGCAAATTTAATGCCCAAATAGGGACCATTCCACAAAACCATTCATGTTTTAAACAGTGCACAGTGCTGATATATGCAATGAAAACCTAGCTATAGAGCTTCCTCATGCCCAGGATCTAAACCATACCCTTGCACGCTGTATCTACACTGGGTGTGCCACCTACCGCATCAATCGCTCAGCAGCTGCCTCAGTTCTCAGATTGCGTATAATAGTATCACAGTGCTTATAGAAGAGTTTGGTACCATTGTTAGTATCATGCATCCCCTGGTAAATATTGTGGGTGGTATATACATTTAAAATTGGCTTTACAAATGAAAAATATTGAAATCACAAATCAAATGATGAAATGTAGAGGCGTTGAAGGATATTAAGGGATTTTTCTAGTGCATGAGAGAATGACTTGCACAGACCACTCGGTGTTCATTAGCTGAACAGTATGAAAGAAATAATGTACACACTCAGCTATAAGGAACCTGAAAAAGGATATTCCACCTCAGCAGTTGCTGAATTTAGTTTTCCAGAGAAAGAATGATTTCAAGGAGCCACATTTGAAAACATTAGTCCTTGGTTTTGTTTCCCTTTAAACAGCCAAGGACTTGGTGCTCCTGTCAAAAAGGCTTTCTGGAATACCAGGGAAGCCCCGAGAGTTCCTGTAGAACCGGACTCCTTTATTCACGAAACAAACTTTAGGCTCTCAGGCACAGCAGTCTTGCTGAAAAGGCTGGTGTTTGTTTTCCTTTCAGTTAAATGATTCCACCAAAGCATGAGTGCACGCACACATTAAGCCAAGAGTGTTCAGTGCTGTGCATCTCATTGTGCATTAAGTGGAATGTTGTGGGAACTAAACTTTTTTGTAAGAAAGGAAAGAAGGAATTAATCGAGGAAATACTGTTAAGATACAGAGACATGTGCTCAACTATGTTCATAGCAGCATTGTTTGTCATAGCCAGAACCTGGAAACAACCTAAATGCCCCTCAACCAAAGAATGGATAAGGAAAATGTGGTACATTTACACAGTGGAGTACTACACAGCAGAAAAAAATAACATCTTGAATTTTGCAGGAAAATGGATGGAGCTAGAAGACATGATTTTGAGTGAGGTAACCCAGACCCAGAAAGACAATTATCACATGTACTCACTCATAAGTGGTTTTTAAACATAAAGCAAAGAAAACCAGCCTACAAACCACTATCTCAGAGAACCTAGACAACAATGAGGACCCTAAGAAAGAATACATAGACCTAATCTACATGGGAAGTAGAAAAAGACAAGATCTCCTGAGTAAATTGGGAGCATGGGGACCTTGGGAGAGGGTTGAAGGGGAGGGGGGAGGCAGAGAGGGGAGGAGAGAAAAATGTAGAGCTCAATAAGTCAATAAAAAGTAAATTTATAAAAGATACAGAGACATGCAAGCCATTGTATTTTCATCGAAAGATCAGATCAGTGCCAGACAGATAGCTCGGCAGGTAAAGGTGCCTATTGCCAAGCCTGTGGCTAAGTTCCTAATTTGATCCCTGGGAAATACATACTGTAAGCTGCTCTCATCCTCTCCACGTGCATGTGGCAGGCTCCACACACTGAAGAGAAACCCAGTGGAATATAAAGAATTACTTTTAAAAATAAGAAAAACTAAGACCTGACTATTATAAACATACTTTGTGAAATAATTGCAGGGCTGGAGAGATGGCTCAGGGGTTAAGAGCTCTGTTTCCTCTTCCAGAGGTTCTTTTTTTTTTTTTTTTTTTTTTTTTTTTTTTGTTTTTTTTTTTTTTTTCCTCATGGTTTATTTTTTTTTATATTTAAAAATTTCCATCTCCTTCCCTCCTCCTCCCCCCTCCCTCCCCTCCTTCTCCCCTTTCTCTCCCCTCCTTCTCCCCCTTCCCTCCCCTCCCCTCCAGCACCGGACTGAGCTCCCAAGGTCCTGATGAGGAGCAGAAGGAGAGAGAACATGAGAAAGAAAGTCAGGACCGTGAGGGAACCTCCAGCTGGCGACAGATGGGGAAGGTGACTGAGCCCCACATTGGAGCACTGGACTGAGCTCCCAAGGTCCCGATGAGGAGCAGAAGGAGCGAGAACATGAGGGAGAAAGTCAGGAACGAGAGGGGTGCGTTCACTCATGGAGACGGTGGGACAGAACTAATGGGAGATCACCAACTCCAGTTGGAATGGGACTGATGGATCATGCGACCAAACCCGTCTCTCTGAGTGTGGCCAACAGCGGGGGCTGACTGAGAAGCAAAGGACAATGGCTCTGGGCTCTGATTGTTCTTCATGGACGGGCTCTGTGGGAGCCTTCTCAGCTTGGTCCAGAGGTTCTTGAGTTCAATTCCCAGCAACCACATGGTGGCTCGCAAACATCTGTAATGAGATCTGGTGCCCTCTTCTGGCCTGCAGGGATACATGCAGACAGAACACTGTATACATAATAAATAAATCTTAAAAAAAGAAATAATTGCATATGTGACATACTCCATCTGAGAGATGATTTTGTCTGACATATTCTTCAAGTACATCTGCTGGGTGTATTAGTCACTAATTACTATGTGACTCATGATTAAGAACAATGCACTTAATTGCTGCCACTGATTATCTTACAGTTTCTGTGGGTGGGTATTTTATCCTCATCCTCAGGACAGGGAGCCACAAAGTTTCCATCAAAATATGGAAGTGATAGTTTCTCTTTCTGAGTCTGGGTTCTCTTTTAAATGTCTGTGACTGACAGGAGAATTTAGACTTCATGTCAGGAGAAGAAAGATTTCTAAATTCTTACAGGCAGCGCCAGTGACAAAGCTCCTAGAGTCCTCACAGGTCCTTTCTCTACACTCCATCCCTTTATAGGCTTCCCACAGTGTGCAGTTCATTTCTGTAAGTATATCAGCAGACTCCTTCTCTTTCTAACTTCTCTGTCATTGTTCTTACAGATTTCCTCCGATTAACTAGCAAAACCTAGGGCGATTCACTTTCAAAGTACGTAAAAGCCAACTTAGATGGAGCCTAATTGCAAACATAAACTCCCTGCATCTTTGCTATGAAATGCTCAATCACCGTTTATGCTTTTCTTTCCAATCAGAGAGGTTATGGTATTGGTACTGTGGTAGATATAGCTGCCTTTTAATGTTTACTAAGGTAAACATTTTATTGTAGTTTGCATCTATTCTGAGATATGGAAATGGACTCTCATCTCATGTGTTAAGAGATGCTCTCTACATAACAATTTTATAGCCTTTGAATTTCCTTCTCATAAGAGTCAAATTGATTATTATTTCTTATATTTACTCATATAGGTTGTTTGTAGAATTATTGGCCAAACATTTTATGTTTTGGTGTGTGTGTGTGTGTGTGTGTGTGTGTGTGTGTGTGTGTTTGTAAGGGAATTAATTCCTTTTTTCTCTATTATTTATTTATTCACTTACTTGTCCTTGGAGTGTTGAAGTGAATTAAAATAGAGAGCTGGCCTAAATTCTCCCTGGACAGACAATATCAATCAGGCCACATGACATCAGCCTTATTCGGTCTGGAAATAGGAACAAAACTTGAGCTCTTTCTTAAAAATGTTTAATTTAAAAAAGAACTTAAGATCAACCAGTGAGAAGCAGCCATTAAGTTTATATCCATATGACCAAGGCTTTACAAGGGGAGAGGTCAAATCAAGTTCCTCCCCCGGGCAACCACTCAGACATCATCTTTGCTTGATTTTTGTGTCCCTCTGTGGAGTTCCTGAACAATTCTGGTTTGCATCTATCTGTCTCATGAATGATCATCTCCTGAAGTAAACTTCCTTATTTTCTAAGATTCTATTTAAGGGGCTTATATTCTTTTTTTTTCTTTATGAGTAGAGATATATATTTAAAACAAATATGTAATAGGGGAAGTTTAAATTAATTAAATGCCCACTTCTTTACTCAATAAATTAAAATACATTTACATGAAGTAGAAAAATAAGGTAGCCTTCTAAGATACATACATGGAAAGAATATGCATATTTAAATAGTCGTACATATATATTTAAATGTATGTTCATAGAAAGATGCTGGAAAGACATACTTAAAATAGGCCCATATACTGTATCTGATACACACTAAGAATTGGATCGTGGGGCCAAAGAGACGGATCAGTGGTTAAGAGTACCGGCTTCTCGTCCAGAGGACCTGAGTTCGATTTCCAGCGCCCACATGGCAGCTCACCACTGCCTCTAATCCCAGTGACAGGCGATCTGACACTCTCTTCGGACTTCTCTAGGAACCAGGAATGTATATGATGCAAAGACACATATGCAGAGGAAAACACAGCCACACACATACAGTAAAATGAAATCTAAAAGAACCGGATTGGCACGGGCTTCGGTTTTCACCACTCCTGTAACCTTTCTCTTAATCTGCAGATAAGAAAAATTGATTTTATAGGAAGACAAACAATGATGACACATGATGTTTCAGTTCCAGTGGGAATCACTGTATTTTACTGTTTTTTAGCCAGCGGAATTCAATTATCATGGTTTGCACGAGAGGCGCATTCTTTTGACAGTATGAGCACCTTCTAACTCTTTATGCGGTTGGTTTATTCCCATTTCTTTCTTGTGAAAGGAGACACGTGGGCCTTGATGAGTCTGCCCGTTGGCTTGAGGTCAAAAGGTTGATTAGAAGGGAACGGGTACTATAACCTGGATGCCCAAAATGAAGACCTATTTTACACCCACAGATGGTAACTTATTGTGAATCCATGTAGAATTGGACAGGAACATGCAGAAGTACTAATGAGAAGCACTTGGTCAGATGAGTGCATTGGAAAAGCCTACAGCGAAGCGGCGAACGGCAAAACAGAAATCAGGGAAATATGATTTTCCTTATCTTCAAACTATTTCTCAAAAGGTACCTCACATAGCAGTAAACCGGAGGGATCAGCTCAGTAAGGTACGGAACTGAGCAGTGCACAAGACAAAGCAGGAAACAGTCTCCACCTGCAGGATGGCAGCGCATCTGAGAATGCAACACCAACAGCCAGATAGCTGAGCTGAAATCTCAACTGTGTCCTCAGTAAAGCAGGAGGGATTCCGTTGCTGAAGTGGCTTCAGGTACAGCCCCTTTCTACAGGTCTTAATCAAAGGGCTTTTCATATCACAAGCCAGTTATTTCCGGTCTTTTAAAAAGCGGTGGCGTCTGTGGATGACAGAGATTTATCCTTAACACGGGAGCCTTTCCAGCCTTCCAGCCGCCTCTGCAGAAGCACTGGCCCCAGAACATCTGCTAAGACTTCTTTCCTCTGAGTGATTCATATGCCCTTAGGAGACTCCTGCTTCTTAGCTCTGGGCTTTTTCGTACCCCAACCTGCCTTCCCCCACGGATGTAAAAGGATGCTGTTTTGAGGACTAGAGGCAAAGAATGTGGGGAATAGCCACTTGCCTTTCTGGATTCCCATTTCTCCCCAACTCTGCTTTATTAAGAATGAGACAAGGCTGGGCCACCCTGCTGGTTTTCTCTCCTTGCTCGGTGGCTGTGGAAAGAAACTCTGGAAGCTGCCCTCACAGTGCCAAGCGCCGCCACCCAAGACAGCACAGGGCAGGCATCAGGACGTTACCGCTGCCAAGTTAGAGCCAATTATGCCACGTCCTCTATAGGGGCTTTGCAGGGGGATGGCTCTGGAGAGAGTGTAGGATGCCCTGAAAGTTAAGTGGAAACAGACTGCAGAGTCGTGATGGTAATACTCCATTTTTCCTAGCACTTGAACAGGAAGTACTGAGGCAAAACAAAAGACCAATCTGTATGCAATTAAAAGCTTCTCTGGGTAATTGCTTTTTCTCCCTCTGTTAAAGCAGCAGAATTTCAAGCTTTTTATTTACTCAGCTTGTCCCACCTCTACTATGAAGCTGCCACCATTGTGGACAGTGTCTCAGGAGTTACTGCACAAAGTAGATCCATCAAAGGAATTTAGGGTTTCATTTTAGTTCTGAATTTTTCAATTATACATGACCTTTCTCGCAGGCAGTGGTTACTAATAGTTTGATCCCAACATTTGGAAATACATATATGTTTGCTTGTCTTGTGCATAAATCTTCATTAAAGTTTATTCATTTGATATCTTATTGAGATTTTAGGAAATTTTTTTAATTATAAAAATTTATTTTTATTAACTGTAAGATTTTGAAACTCAGCCCAAAATGAAAATAATATCAACTATTCAATAATTTATAAGGCTTCTAGAATTCTTGAAAACTACAGAATTTTACAATTTAATTTTCTTTTATTTCCTACATACAGCAATTTGAGACAAGCACATTATGAACACTTATTGCTCCTGAATACTACTTTCTTTCCATTCTTCAGGGGTTTTATGCATATTCTTAAATATATCATCACGAATCAACCACATAGCAGGCAATATTCATGTACTTTTTATTTATTCAAGAATTTATTGAATTCTTATCATCTAGAGAAGAACAGCAGGAAATAGACGAGGCTATTTTTTAATATATAGACTTCTTATTTATAGACAGGAAAAATGCAAAAATACAACAAGGAAGCATGTTTTTGCTGTGGTTAAAATATTATGAACAATATTAAGTGCAATAAAGAGAGAGAACACTATGGCACACAGCTAAAAGAAAATAATCTCACACACATATGCTATACATATATTTAATGTTATGTATGTTTTACATATTGTATGATTTTAAATATATTCTGTACCTACAACTCAGCTTGGCCTCAAATGTGCTATGTAGCCCAGGCTGAAGTTTACCTCAAAAATCCTATTATGTTTTGCCGGGCAGCGGTGGCGCACGCCTTTAATCCCAGCACTCGGGAGGCAGAGGCAGGCGGATCTCTGTGAGTTCGAGACCAGCCTGGTCTACAAGAGCTAGTTCCAGGACAGGCTCCAAAGCTACAGAGAAACCCTGTCTCGAAAAACCAAAAAAAAAAAAAAAAAAAAAAAAAAAAAAATCCTATGTCTTAGCTGCCTTCTCCAGTGCTGGAATTACAAAAGGGGCCAGTGTGTCTGCTTATTTACTGTGTATTTTTAATAGAAACAAGACAATATGTGATTTATTGTCTTATGTGAGAACACATATATTTCGTGATGTACTGGATAACGGGAAGGCCACCGGGTTGACACAGCTTTTCTGTGCATCTGGAGGCCGGAACTCTCGTCCTCATGATGTTATCTGGCATGTTCAATAAGAAAAAGAATTTCAAATTCACTAGCTTTACAAAAACTGTAAGGCTCTAATTTTCTAATACAAAATAATTATCTCACTTCATAAGCAAACATCACTTATAATGTTTGAGTTTATGCGGAAGCTTTGTATGTGAACATTCTCGCTTCAGTCCAGACTGGGCAAGTGTATCTGACTTGTCAATCAAGCACAAAGGATCTTGCTCTTGACTCATCAGTCACATGTTTTGACCGTAGATATCTTAAGCCTGGATAATTCTGGGTAGTTGCCTGTTGGATAAAGGGAGGGATCTAAACCCAAAAGATCTGGATACTTCTGAGGTTTCTCATAAAAAAGTAGAAGATTACAGAATCTCACAACTGGGACTATGCCCTAGACAAAGGGCGAAGGTCAAGTTGACAGACTTGCTAGACATCTCCTAATAAGAACCCTGTCATGAGTTCCTGATAGGGACATTCTAGACCAGTGGTTCTCAACCATCCTCATACTATGACCTTTTAATACAGTTCCTCATGTTGTGGTGACCCCTAACAATATTTTTGTTGCTACCTTTTTATATAATATAGGCTATGGATGACCAGGACAATGCTTGGCAGATGCTTCAAAACTTTCATGACTTTCTGAACAAAATGGGCTGTCACAGGCTCTGGTCTCTCATGACCTCCAGGACATGGTTCTGGTTACCATTCGTCTTGTCTATTCCTCTCCAATTGCTCCATCAGGAAATCCTGGTTTAGAAGGGTGATAGGACCTCTTACTTCTGTCTGGTGCAGTGGTGCATGACCACTTCTGTAAACCTCTATCTTTAAAAATATTTACATTATGACGTATAACAGCAGCAAATTACAGTAATAAAATAGCAATGAAATAATTTTATGATTGGGGTCACCACAACTTGAGGAACTATATTAAAGGGTCACAGCACTAGGAAGGTTGAGAACCACTGGTCTAGAATGTAACAATCAGAAATATCTATATGACACATATTAAGGCAGAATATGCCTGAGGCTCTGGGATCTAGGCTCTATTCGAAGCACCATAAACAAAACAAGACAAAACTTACCACTCATCATGTACAAACTCAACTTAGCCCAGCTCACTTGACTTCAAATTCAGACCCACTTCCCTGCCACTTTGACATTGCCAATCTCTTAGTAAGATCCAGCCTTTTCATTTTCTCTTCATTGGAATACAGTTCATCTCTTTCCAAGGTAAATATACATATTTTTCATCATTTCTTTCACATTTGTTTCTCAATCTGTATTTTTCTGGAATATATGGTTCAAGAGAAAGGGGAATTTTCCTTTCTCTACTGGTATAGCTTAAAGTTCCAAAAATAATTCCTAGAGCAGAGTAATTATAGAAAAATATTTGATGAGTCAATGAATGAGCTTTGCAGAGTACACTATATAAACATAAGAAACAAAGACCATGAAAGACAGAGACCACATGGGTTTTGTCTACCGTGATGGTTTTGGTATCTAAGTCACTGCTCACCAAACCAATTTCTGGGATCAGTAAAAGGGCGAGTGAACATAACTGGAGAGAACTGACTCATCATCTCCATAAGTACATTCCTCTCCCCTCGGCTGTGGTTTTGGCTTCTGAAATTTCTGTTGTCCATTACTCCCAATTGTCAACCACTGTTTAAAAGTTTAAAATGGAAAATTCCAGAAATATACAATTTATAAATCCCAAACTATATGTTATGGTTAGAATATAGTATATTACTAATTGTATTTTTTCTCATTATTCTTTTTGATTGTGTATACTTTGCAATTAAAATGTCTATAAGGACATGTATATATAGGCAAAACACAGCATACCAAGGTGTTAGTCAAATCTCTGTGTTGAAACATCCACTGATCATCTTGGGACGATACTACCCATGGGTAAAGAAGGGCTACTATATCAATAAAAAGCCATTTTCCCCATTACTCACCTGTTATGTGGAGGCATGAGCCAGCCCCAAAATTGTGAGGATGGGAGAACTATTTGTATTACTCATGTGTCATAAATCTGTCATGTGGTGGCACGGGTAGAGAGAGATGCCTCCCCTCTGCCCCACCACCCATCAATGCCTGTGGTAGGTAACAGGTGGCCCTGAGGTAATAGGAGAGGGGGAGCTGGTCCTGTCCCTCCATAGCTGCCATACACAGGATATTGGCCCCTATGCCATGCTTGGGCAACACAGTAGAGCTGGCCTTGAAAGTCTAGTTGCAGAAGACCCAACCCTGAGGACACAAAAGTAGGAGAATTGGCCCTACCCTTTGCTTTTTATTGCAAGGGGTGAGCTAGCCTCGGAAATACAGGAGATCTTACCCTGGTGGTGAGGTCAAGGGAAAACTGGCATGCTGACCAATCCTACAACTACCAAAACCCAGAACCAGGTTATGTGTTGGCTACCCCAACATCCATCCCTTCTGTGATCTGTTGGAGCACATGGAGGGAGCAGTCCTGCTGACCCAAAGTTGCAGGATTTCTACAACACAGGGCAACATAAGAATAATCAAGAGGAGCTCCAGTGAGGGTCAAGCATTGATAGTATGATAGAAACCAGAGGCTTTGAACCAAGCCAATGATTCTTTGCAATGATTACTTGCAAGTAAAGATATATGGATAAAAAGAGTTTATGGTTGATTCAACTGTGTCACACTACAGCTTCCATGATGAGACTGATTTTTTCTTCTCTCTATTTTTCTTTGTATTTCTTCTTTTTTCTTCTTAAATTTTATTATATTTTATTGGGGGGCAGGTTGTAAGAGCAGAGGATGGATACAAAGGGATGGGGAAATGGAGATGCATGGTATGAAAGGCATAAAGAATAAATAAAAGAAAGAAAGAAAGAAAGGAAGTGAATGACTTTGACCAGATTTTAGTAAGTCAATGCCACCAATCACCTCAGTTCTTCAGCTGCTTTTAGATGATAAAATTATCCATGGTGTTCCAAGAAAGATCGTTCTTTCTAGTGACTATAGTTATCTAAAAATCTATGACTTAAAAGCAAATCCTGACAAAGATGTCAATTTTCTTTTTCTTTTTGGTTTTTCGAAATAGGGTTTCTCTGTAGCTTTGGAGTCTGTCCTGGAGCTAGAACTCACAGAGATCCGCCTGCCTCTGCCTCCTGACTGCTGGGATTAAAGGCATGAACCACAACTGCCAGGCCGGAGGAAAGTAGGAACTGGGAATTGAACTCAGGACCTCTGGAAGAGCAGCCAGTGCTCTTAACCTCTGAGCCACCTCTCCAGCCCTCAATATCTTTTAAACAAAGTAAACAGTATATGAAAATGATTTATCCAATGACAGAAACATATAGGACTCCACCATTTTGTGACACATCTGTGTTCATTTCTATTTTCCCATGTCCTAATTGGAGCCCTAAATCTTACACCAGGTTTTGTGACTCAGAAAATCACCCTTGCAAGGCCTTAGTTTTCATATTTACAATAATGTGCACCCTTTCAGTTTTCTGTGAAGCTGAAAATGCTGTGTCTAGTAAAGAGGTTAGCAGAGCGAACATAAAACATCACTAAGACAGTTATATGCATTCCAATACATCTACTCTAAAAAATTCTATTAATTGTAATGCATATTATAATTAAATAAAAATACACAATTGAATGTTATAATTCTAAATGAGATTCTGAATTCAAGGTCTATTGAAATATCTCCCATCTTTAGATTCTTCTTGAATTTTGCATTGTTACTGTATAGTAGAAAAGACTACAAGAAATTTCAAATTAAAGTACTGGCTATCTCCCTTTCTCTTTCAAGCTAATCTGGCTGCTGATAGCCATAAGTAGTTATTAATGCAGAGTTCTTTCAAAGTTAGAGCTTGCATGGGAATATTTACTAAAGGGGTAGAGTGAGGATTCATAAATCACTCATTATTTACATTTGGGAAATGCTAATAGTGTATATTTATCCCTCGTAAGCCATGACTTGGTTGTCAAGCAGTAGAAGTGACATTAAAATATGAAATCTGCAGTTTACAGTGAGGAGCCAAGCTCACTTATATGAAAGTATTTCTTACTGAAATTTGAGTAAAATTTAGTTTCCGGAATTAAAGAGTAAGTAAATCTAAAGCCAGAGAATTTCTCCTTTTTTTCCTGTTGTCTTTCTAGATCTTCAAAAGTATAATGGGCAAAGTATAAATGTTAATGAGAAGCTATGTAATTTGCACTCTTAGAACTTGCGTCTTCAGCTTCAAGCCTATCAAAGATGCACAGGGATGAGAGAGGACAAAATGAGCACACTGCAGCTCTGAGAACATTCCCACAGCATCCGCAGGTCCACAGTGCTTCTCCATGCACTAGCTGTCATCTGAACTCCCAGAGAGGAGTGGGGGAAGGGGATGAATTTAGTTATGTATTTACATTAATTATGTTTATGTGTGTACATATAGATGTCTGTCACATACACACAGTATGGGTACCAGAAGAGGTCAAAAGAAAGTGGACATTGCTTAGAGTTGGAGTCATAGGCATTTAAAACCACTGAAAAAGAGTATTGGCAAGAACTTAAGATACTCTTAACCACTGAGACCTCTGTCCAGCCCTAAGGGCAAGGAGGCCACAAATTGTAGACTGAATGTAATACTTCCACTCTATCCTTTACAGGACACCAGCCCTTCCATCTGCTTTATACATATGCCTTTGTTATGGAAGACAATGATACAAATCAATACAGCTCATAGACTACTCAAATAAAAGTCTAAATTGAAAAAAAAAAACAAAACTCAAGAGTGTGAGTAATGGGCAAGTGTAAAGATCACCTGCAATTAGAGGAATAAGACACACATGCACCAGTTTAAGAGTAAATGAGACAGCTTTGTAGACAGTGAAGAAAGAATTTTGGAACAAGGTTTCTGGACCAGCTACAAAAACCCCCATCAATGTCCCACTTGGAAGATAATCCTTTTAGATTAAGCTCTACATGTTAGCATGTACCATCACAGAACTAGGCTTTGCGTCAACAGCACTTGGTGAGTCCAAGTTACATTTCCCACAGAAGTATACAATTCTTGGGTGGTCTTGTTAATCAGTGACACAAAATGACAAATGACATGTTCTCTTGCTTTGCCTCATTTCCAAATTTTGGATAACTTGAATCCCAATATGCATCTTACTGGGAACTGAGAACAGGCTAATCAGTACAGTGGAGATTCTTTGGGCATACTTCTGAAAATTATTGGGAACTCTTACATTTTAATATATAGCTTTACCTGGAGGTATGACAAACTGATATTTATTAACAAACAAGTTACTCCATTGCTTGGTTTATTTCCTAGTAAGAATTATTTCTGGGTTTCTACAGGTGACTTTTATACAAATGTAATATGATGATATTTCATGATATTACAAGGCTTCTATACTCGGTTGTTACTTCCTTTTTTAGTATGTTGTTCTCCACTGTTGAAGCAGCATAGACAGCTTCCTCTCTGACTGCCCTCAGGGAAAGAGTGATACAAGGAGAGTTTCAAAATGGGCTTTTGAAATTCATGGCAGAGACAACAGTCTTCAAAGACAGACTAATGTAAATTCATAAGAAACGCTTGAGATTTCCCAGGAAGAAAAAAAGATGTGTCTGTTCCATTAACCAGAGCCTGGAGTATTAATAGATTTTCACTATAAATCGTGGACCTGGAGGGTGCTTTTAAAAATACAGCTGCCTTTTCCCCATGAAGGCCCAAGGCCTGGTTAAAAAGTAGAGGAGCAGGTGCTGAAGGACTGCCTATCCTGTCAGGAATACACAGCCAGGCAGAATGAAGGCCACAGGTCTCAGGAGACCGATAAAGTTGAGCTACTACACATGTAGGTGTTCTCTGCTGACTCCATTCATAATTTAAAGATGTTCACATCTTTCTGCCCACTCCACATGAGGGCACTTTCTTCTCCTCACTACCTCACTTCTATAAGAGGGGATTTTCTTTCTATTTTTCAAGTGAGTGGCCGACTGTGATGGTTAGAACAACATTACCCAGAATAAATGCCATAGAACATGGTCTATGAAAGTAGACTTGCCTACTAAAATCTATTTTAAAAATTTATGTAAACATTCTTTTCATATAATATACTTTGATCATATTCTTTCACCTCCCACAATTCTTCCCAGAGCCTCATCACCTTCTTACCCACCTAACTTCATGTTCTCTCTCTTTTTCAAACAAATGAGAAAATAACAGAAAGTCGAGACAGACAACAAAATGAACAAGAAGAAGAAGGAGGAGGAGGTGGTGGAGGAAGAAGAGGGGGAGGAGTAGGAGGAGGAGGAGGAGAAGGAGGAGGAGGAGGACGAGGAGGAGGAGGAGGAGGGAGGGAGAGGAGGAGGAGGAGGAGGAGGGAGAGGAAGAGGAAAAAATCAGTAAGAAAAAAGGACACCAAATCAAAATTGAAAGCACACACACTACATGGAGTTCATTTGAGTTTAGCAGCTGCTCCTGGGGCAGAGGAACTACCCGGAAGTGTGGCTGATAAAGCCAGTGACAGGCTGTTGGAGAAAGGTGATTTTTCCCTCTGGCAGCAGCTATCAATTGCCGATAGCTTTTTGGTTAGGAATGGAACAATGTGCCTACATCTCCTTCTTTCTGTGACTTTTGTGAGGCTTGAACCTGCTCAGGGCTTGTACATGCTGTCATAGTCTCAATAAGTTCATATATGTTATCACGTTATCAATCCTGTTGTATGTGGAAAACATTGGTTTTCTGGAGTCATTAATCATGGGCTCTGACAATCTTTGCACCCCTGAGTTTTGAGGAGAGGAATCTGAATACACCCCATTTAGGACCGAGTACTCTGAAGTCTCTCCCTCTCTCCACATTGTCCATTTCTTGGTCTCTGATGGAAGTTGAGTGATGCTCTGCCTATGGGTATGGCAGCACGCCATTAAGACACATTTTATTCCAAAGAGTTCTGTGTTTGACAAGAGAATGCATCTCTTTCCAGGTAAGTCTCTTTCCATGTCTTACATCTCTTTCCAAGACATCTTGTGAGATGAGGTGGTCCTTGAATAGCACATTGGGGGTAATTGACCAGATCCTTTGTATCATGGTTGTGTCCTGTATTCTAGGTCTTCAAAAGAAAGACTCAAAGCAAGTACAAGGGGTATCATTACATGTAGCAAAGGAAACTGTCCTCAAATGTGCAGGAAGTACTGGAGGTGGTCATACATTTTACCCTCCTACTTCTGATAATTTTATTCCATCTGTCACTCCATCAGAGAAGAGGAGAGATTACTGACCATTTCAAAGACTCATGGGACAAAAGCATTATACTTGTGAGATACAAGGATAGTACCAACAATGTAAGACTGATTCTAGGTCCCTCTTTACTTGTAATATTTTTTCAAAGTATATAGGATCAGCAAGCTGTTGTTTGATTATTCTTTTTGTCTTCAGATTGTGAGAACAAATCAGATACATGGACTGAATCCCCACTGCTGGTGTTTCTTGAGAAGTGATCATTTGGATGAAAATGGTGGGAATGGAGAGATAAATTAGCAATTAAGAGCACCTGCTGCTCTTGAAGAGGACCATGGTTCCCAGAACCCAGATGGTGGTTCAGAGCCATCTGTTTTCTGCTTGTCCAGGCACTCATGATGTGCAGAGACATACATGCAGGGAAACACTCACACATACACAAGCATTTTCTAAAGAGTAAAATGTAACTGGATAGAGATAGGATAGGGCATTGTACTATGAAGGGTTGGGGGTTACGTCTCAAGTTCTTTTCTGCTACCCCACTCTTCCTTGTGTTATGTGTTAGAGACCAAGACAGGTTCCAAGGCCAACAAAGGACTAATAAACACAATATAGTGAAAAATACTCAACCTCAGTAGGTTATGTTGGCTAAAAGAGTAAACTATGCTGAGAAGCAGACCTGACCTCAGCTGGGTGGCCCCTCACATCTCAGCATGTTCCCTAGAGTTGAAGCAGAACAGGATTATGGTCTGACCTGATTGTGGTAAAGTATTTGAGTTTTGCACATTTTCAAAAACCTAGTTTTAGATTTCTCCCTAGACCTGGAAGGACCCAGACTAGTGAGGACTTGGATGTGTTACACTTACTGGCTTCAAGGCAAGTCTAACTACAGCGGCTAACGGAGGCATATGTAACTGCAAACAGGCTAAACAGACTTTTCTTACTTATCTTCAAATCCTACAATTTAATGGTCATGTTTTAAATATAAATGATACAGAAAAAAACCCTGAGGGCAATCACTTTCAGGCATTTTTCATAAGAAAATACCTGGGTGGAACATTATTATTTTGCTAATGATATGGTAATATTTCAAATATGAGGAGCTTATGCATCTGCTCAGAATAAAAATTAATGTTCTTTCAGAAGTCTTTCAAACCGAGCGAAGATGGACCAACTTCTCTGCTGACGGGGGAAGGTTAGCGAAGAGTACAGGATCCTGAAATGAACAGAACTGCAGGGATAGGAGGCCAAAACTTGTTACAATAGACCTGGGTCACCCACCACATTAGAAAGAAAATGAGAATGGAAAAACAACTGTGATTCATTTCCAATCATTTATTTTCTGAAAAGGTATTGAAACCCAACTTTAAATGCACACAAATACTAGGTGCAGTGTGCCGTAATATTCAACACAATCTTTGAAACATCCCACGAGATTCAGTAGTTTGAACATTTTTGTTTGTCCATGGAGTAGTAATTTAGAAAACAAGGGAAGAAAAAACTGCTGTCAACAGTGAGCTGCAGGAGATCCCCAGAGGTGACAAGGAAAAGCGGAAAGACTAAGATGGTGCTGACGCAGGAAGGGCAAGTTTAGATCCCTGTTAAATAGAGGTAGGGATGCCAGCCTGTAGGTAGGGAACCTTGGGAAAGTCAGCTGTGCCTCAGCTCTAATATCTAGGCCAGTGGCATGGCCCAGGGTTTATTATTAATACAGATATCTTTTCCATGCTCCATTTCTGATATTTAATTTAAAATGGTCATAACTCAGAGGCAGGAATACTTGTCAGAATTAGATATGTCTTAAGCTAAGTAAAAATCCCAAGCACCCAAAATGTATGTTTTTAACTCTTCCAGTAAGTTTAGAGAATATTACTATTCTTCCATTCAGGCATTAAATTGGAAATAAAGAGGAATGAAGGCAAATGTTTTGATGCCAAAAAGAAAAAAAAAAGAAAAAAAACACTGTCTTAGGAAGTTGTGTCCTAAACCTGGGTGTTAGAGAAGGACAGGAAGAACGATTTTCACTCCCTGGGAAAGAATTGTGAGCCCCTAGGTCACTGGGACAAGTGCATGATCAAGGATCTTAACAATTTTGGCATGGTATGCTGTTTTATAATTTTAGTATGGAAAATACTTACTACAGGTGTTACCAACCGCACTCAAAGAATATTGAATTTTATGTAATGAAATCCTGAGTGAGCCTTCCAAGATAAATTGGCTACAGTGCATGCCATGGAGTAGGTGCTGTGGATTGATCGTTTGGTGCCTCCAAACCTCAGCTTAGAATTTGATTGGCACTGTAACAGTATTAAAAGGATGGGGGTTTAGAGAGATGATGTGGGCTGTGTGGGTTCAAGCCTCATAAAAAGGTTTGTAGAGTGATTACAGGAATGGTATTGCTATCAAACCATGAGCTCACACCCTTGTCCTGTTGATTTTTTCCTGTCACCTCTTGTCTACCATGATGTAACAATATCACAGAAGGACCTCCCCAGACGCTCACACATTGATTGTGAACTTCCTATCCTCTAGAACCTTCCATTATCCATGTCTCAGGGATTCTGCCATAGGAGTATAAAAGAAATTAAGGCAATGGCTAAATGACTTGCCCTGTTTTTTGTCATCAGCTACTTGAATGACTACCAACAATTATCAGAATGAAGATTTCAACTTGTCCATCATTTCTAGTAGTGTGTGTGTGTGTGTGTGTGTGTGTGTGTGTGTGTGTGTGTGTGTGTATTAGATACAGGAAATATGAAGATACATAAGACAAATAGGAAAATCCAAATAGTAATTCGAATGCAATACAAGGATAATTAGCATAGAAATAGGTAAGATGTTTTAAAAATATAGAGTAGGGCAGGGCTCTCTACCTCAGCATTACCACCCCCCAAGAAAGGTTTTGTAGACGAGATGACAGCTGAAGGAAACCATAAGGAAGGCAAGCATGCTCATCAGGCAGGATTTGCTCTTGTGGATGAAGTGGACAGACAATGCTGGAGAGGACCTGGCCTCTGTTCATCAGAGGCAGCTGGATATGACATCCCATTAACATACACTTAGTACAAGGAAAAGAACCTGTGGGCACAGCTCCAAGTTGGTGGATTTGCTCTTTACAGTATTAAAAGACTCCTCTGGAGAACATGTTTTTCCTCTGTTATTTCAGGACTTACCTCTCTTTAATATCATTGTTGGTGCTCATGCCCCATAGATACATGGTAAAGTCTCTGTGGATGTGCTGGATAAAGCAACAGGAAGCTTACAGATGACATTTGAGGCACTCTTACCCCAAAGATAGTCACAATTTCAAAACCTAATAAAATTTTTCTAAGAGACATTTAGTATTGGATTATTAGAAATTATAATACTTAAAAATATAAAATCATAGACTTAGTCATATACTGGTGCCAATGCTGGTCAAACATCCCCTCAAAGATTGGAAGAAGATTGATTATAAGAGAAGCCTCCTTCTAGGCCTGCTGCCTCCGAATGCAGCCCCTGTCTTCAAGATCTGGATATATTAATTTCAAGCTCACCAAATGCTCTGCTTAGAGGATGAACTGTAGCGGGTGTGAGGTCCTCGTGCTCACAGAGAGCAGTTGGGAAACCAGAAATACTAAATAGGCTTCTCTCTTCAACCGAGGGATTTCTAACTGTTTCCACGTGGAGAGCTGGCAGGGGATGTAGTTAGTAGTGGAACCCATTCCATTGAAAGAGGTCACAGGTTCAACTTAGGCCAGATGCTTCCTCCTAGACCTTTATCCTGAGCTTTGTTTCTCAGGCAGTAGAATCCATTCTTAGGGAAGAAGTTACAGGTACTTTGTAAAAGACATGTACTTTGCAAAAGAGACCTGTGCTATGCAGGTAGTCATGTCTCAAGCTCAACTGTAAGAATTGTCACAAGGCAACATTTTCCCAAAGTTATATTGTGTTTGAAACATGTCCATATGTCTAAAATTAAGTGCTTGAGGTTAGATTCTAGAAGTCTAAACCAACCAACACTGGTTAAGTCATGTGAACCAATTTCTCTCTTGCTTCATGCAGACTGTTACTCAGCCAGCCATGGCACCTGCAGGGACCCCCACAATGAACTTCATGTACTGTGCAGTCAGCACTGGCCTCGGAATCAGCAGTAGCGAAACACATTCTTGGCCTTGCTTCCAACTTGGACAATAGCTAGCTGCAGAGCCTCTCCCGCCGGCCTTTAGCAAGAGGAAATGGTCAAAGGCAAGGAGGATGCCTCTCACAAATTCTGATCCTACAGCATAAGTTGTTAGACGGAATGGCTTTTGTGTGTCTGCATGTCACATCTTTAATAGTTTAGGTAAAAGATATGAGAGACCTGGGGAGGAAATGAGAGTGTGGGTGAAAATTTAACCCACGAAAATGGACACATGAAGATTCAGAAACCGAGCAACATCCACGATAAAATTTCAAAGCATCAAATTCTACAATGGGAATTGGAAACCTTTGTGTTTATACACGAGCGTGGCCAGATTTCTTCGCAGAGGAGCACATGGCCTCCGTCTGTTGGCAAGAAGCCAGTGGCAGCTTCAGACAACCCTAAATAAATAAGCGGCAAAGCTGCTCCAGTGATGACTTGTAGGGCCTGTTTGCTATTGCAAAACAAAATAGGTGGTGTTTCTATGAGTAGAGACTTTACATCTCCTATGAAGTCTTTTTTGTAAGTAATAAACATGACTTCAACTGGGCTAAATACAAGAAATATATTTATGGATGAATTCCAGAATTTCTTTGGTCTCCAGTAATCATGCAGGAATAAGAGGGATGACAGCAGCTCCATGAATACACTTAGTTGGTCAGAAGCTACATTAACAAGCATAACAAGAAAATAAACATTGAAAATTGGACTTTTAAGTCACTGGACATAGCTTATGGATTTTATTAAATAAATGCCAAGATAATTAAATTACTCTAAAAAGTTAACTGAATGTTTATTATTTATTTTGGCTTAAAATAAAAAAAACTAGAAAGTTTATAATATCTCAAGTTTCCCAAATTAATGTATTTGATTTACTAACATAAAAACATATAATAATAAATTAGGTTCACATCTGAACTTCACAGACTGGCTCGGGAACTACTTCAGCTTCTCAAAACTTTGGTGTCAGGTTTGTGCAAAGACTGTTCTGGCAAATTTTAGCGTGTTTTTAAGTCCATGAAAGTTTATGATTCAGGAACAATTCTCCACACAGAATATGAGAAAACCCTGCAACTGGTCAATATTACACCCTGTTTTTTTTTTTTTCTTTTGTACCCTTTGTTTTTTCACATCAGTCAGTGGCTGAGTCTGGGTTCCTGAGGTCATGAAACACTGCCTGAAAAGCCTGGGGGTGTTTATTTAATTCCATAGACTGTTCCACCTTTGAACTGAACTGAGCTTTCACATGTGACCTCAATCACAGAAAAGACTTCACCTTCTTACAAGAAACAAAACCCTAAAGTTTCCATCTCAGATTTTTTGTGAAAATGAACATGCTCTACAGAGGCTAGGAACAGCAGAGGGCACCAAAATCACAAGTAAACAAACAAAGGCAAACCTTGGCGATCCATACAGGGCCAGACAGTCCCTGGGAAAGCATCCCGGAGAAGGAACTCCAGCAGGGTTAGAACCGCATATTTGCAAAATGCATTTGGGAAGCAGCCAATGAAAAGGCTGATGCTTATTTTCAGTGTCTGTTTTCACATGAAGGTCCCGCGTCCTCATCCTCTGGCATTTATTGGAACATTTCATTCACTTGGAGATGCTAGAGGAGGGATTCGGGCCTGAACTGCGCTCAGAACAGGTGGTTCAGGAGAACAGGTTTGTATCTAATAGGAATCACTGAATGGTAGGATATCAGATCCCTGGGAGTGGCGACTTGGTACGCTTGCAATCGTCACCAGTGGGACGCGGTGTAAACCTCTATGTTACCAGAGAGCACAGGGTGACAACAGAGGCAGACCACAGGAAGGGGAGTTGAGACAACCAAGACAAAGATCCTGAAAGTCAGCAAGTCAGCAGAGCAGTCCTCCAATGAGTCAGACAACTGGGGAAGTCTCCAAGTGGTGGCACCTGCACTTCATGAATCATAGGGTCATAAATCCAGTGAAAAGACGAAGCTAATGACTTAGGAAACCTCAATTGCAGTACGTTAATTACACCTGTCATTATGTCAAATTGCAACAAGAACTATTCTCCTACTAGGAAGTAAGTATGAGATTGCATATGCTTTTGAAACACAAACCCTTTATTTTCAAATGGAAGGTTGTAGAGACCAAGATGAGCCCAGAGATCTGCTATTGAAACTAATGATCATAATTGTACAAATGAGCACAAGAACGATGAAAGAATTTGCTAATGACTATTTCCTGTTGACACATATTGCACTCTGCGGAATATGGAGTTAGAAAGTACACATGTCTATTCATCGGCACATGCACAAAAAGTAGAAAACGGCTTATATGGAAACCGAAATTTCTGTGAATACATTTAGACATGTCTAGTTAATACAAAGCAAGGAAAAGGCCTGAGGATGGATCCCCTGTTTGATGATAGCCTCTCATTTACCAGCTTTGCAACCCTGGGCAACTTTATCGTCACACAACCCATGTGGTCTCTGAAGCAGCAGCAGCAGCAGGAAACTGAGACATGTTCTCAGCACCATGTTCTTCTGTCAGAAACTGATAGCAGAATCTAGAGCCAATAGTAACAATCTACTGCACTAATTATGCACGAACATTTGGGAAGCCCTGCTCTATCTCTGTGTTCACTTTCTTCATCTATACAGTTGGAGCAATTGGTGTTGTGGTGGGAGACACATGAGTTCACACACACCCACAATGGTCAGAGCACGGTGCCTGACGTGCAGTGTGGATATGTGGCCTGATAGGTCTATATAAACAGCATGGCGTATGAAGGAAAGAGTAATATGAACTAGAATAAACAAACTATTTATTAATAGTAAAAGATGAAACACTTCTATTGCTATGGTTAATAATTAAAATACCAGATCCCACTGGAGAATGGGATGGAAAGATTTCTGGGCTTCTGCAGCCAGGACTTAGAGGAGTTCTTCATGACCATAGCCCAGCTAAGCTGCCTTCCCAAAGCAGCCTCATCATCCTCACTGCCTGGGCCAATGCTCTACCTTCAAGGGTGCATTGTTTGACTAGAGGATGGCTCATCACAAACTCCACATGGGAGAATCTCAACTGCAGACACGAAAATAGCATAAGGCATTTGGAATACAATGCCAGCCCCTCCCTTCTACCTCCAGATTGGAAGTTAGTTGGGTTTTTTGAAGCTGAGAAATCAGACAGGAGTGATTTCAGACATCGCCAGGCAAGCAGAAGAAGAGTGTTCACCCGCAATGTAATTAATCTCTTGCTTGACAGTCTTGGAAAGTCAGTCCAGCCTTCTCCTTTAGGGGCGAAAGAACCTGGTGGATATAAAAATGGCTTTGCAAGATTTTTGCTTAACTCTTAAGACTCCAGAAAGTCTTCAATGCTAATTTTCTAAATGTGTAAACCAGGCAGAGAGGAGGTGCCTCTGTGATAACGGTGATGTGGTGATGATGATGTTGATGATGAAGATGATGATGATGCTCCACATAAAGATGGGAGGTCAGAGAAGAGGAAGGAAGGAGGAGGCAATCCCTTAGCAAGAGCCCAGATGCTGTTGAGTTTTAGAACACTTTTTATGCGCGTGGCTGTTTTGCCTACATGTAGTCCTGCTTACCATATGTGTGCAGTGCCTATGATGGTCAGAAGAGGGTGTCAGATCCCTTGAGACGAGTTACAAAAAGTTGTGAGCCACCCTGTGGGACTGGGAATTGAGCCCAGGTCCTCTGGAAGAGAAGCAAGTGCTCTGAAATAATGAGCCATTTCACCAGTCTCTGCTGCTGTGGTAACTGTTAGAGCTAAATAAAATGATGTCTTGAGAGACTAAGTAATCTACCCACACACAAAACAGCAACAAATGATCGAGTAGGATACAGCTTGAAAGGCTTGGCTATGCGATGAATGTTCTCCTGCTCGCATTATGCTTTCTGTGTGGATTTGGGTGGGTGGGTGCTCGACATATGGGTGCATGCATTTGGCGGCCAGAAGATATTATCACTGTCAGGTCCTATGAATATTTATTTTAAAAGATAAACCTGGAGCTCAGTGGGTAGGCTAGCCTGATTGGTCAGGAAACCACAAGGTCCCACAGCTCGCTCTCTATCTCCCTAGCATTGGAATGTTAAGAATGTCCATCATTTCTGACATTTTTTCATATGGGTCATGGGGATCAAACTCAGATACTCATGCTTGCCAGACAAGCAATCTAGAGAGTAAGCCATCTACGCAGTCTTCCACAATGATTTGCTATGAGCTGTGATCATAGACCGACTAGAGAACAGTGGGTCTTAGGAATTACACATGATGTAATTACACACAGGATTAGGAATTTCATAAGAAATCTTCACAACAGAAAGATAAATACAAATAATCACTGAAGCACTTTAGGGAAAGCTGTTTCTAGTTGGTAATGTCAGTAAAATTGTTAACCTCATTAATGAAATTACCAATGATTTCTTTCCTTGGAAATATATTCATAATGACGCTATTGAATCATGAAAGTGTTTATTGAGGGCCTGCCGTGTGTTGGGACCTATTCAATGGGTAGAGAAGTTGAAGATGAGGGTCTCTTCTCTTGTGGAAGATGATACTCCCAAAGGACAACTGCTTGCATCTACTGTACCTGCTATCAGGGTATCAAGATGGCAGAGTAATGTGGAAAACATTGTTATTTTCTCAAACTTTCTTAGGTGGGGCCATGATAAGGAAAGAAAGCCTTTTCCTTATTCAAGTCCTGGACTTGTTCCCCCTGTACTGGCCTGTGAAACTGTTTTAAGAGGGTATGCAATATTAAGAAATAAATTGCAGCAGAAATGCCATTCCCTCCATCAGCTTTTGTTTCACACAGTACTAGATCCAAAGTGGAAGGGGAAAATGTATTTTGTTTTTGTTTCCAGCCTTTTAAACATGTTGAGATCACTCTTGGATTGAAGTACACAAATGCTTAGTAGCAATCATAATGATAACGTAATAGGTGTTTTTCACTTGTTAGCTTAGATTTCCAAGCATCCAGATGTTTGGCCTTCGTTGAAAATGTCCAGATGAGCGATTACATTTGTGCAGTGTTCATACAGCGATTTGACCCCCTTTAGTTGTAGAAGTATGATTAGAAATCAAAATTCGTGTCCTGTCCCAGATGACCTCATGGAGCAAACTAAGGTTTGCAGGCTCTTTTCAGTTCTGGCTGGTTCCTGGATGCTCTTTTATCTACAGGCAAAACTGAGTAACTGACAAAGCCCCATGCCCTGGGCTGTTGAAAATATGTTTCACTTGCCACTGAGCAGAAAAATCAGCTGCTTTTTGAGGTACATAATCTCCTCCCCTGAGCTGACTGGCTTCCCTGAGTGTAGACTGGAACGGCGGGGCTGCGTCCTGCCACGCGGCCACCGGCTAGCTTTACACCCGAAATAATTACACGGAAACTGTATTCTTTTAAACACTGCCTGGCCCATTATCTGTAGCCTCTTATTGGTTAATTCTCACATCTTCCTTTAACCCATATTTAGTAATCCGTGTAACACCACGAGGTGTGGCTTACCAGGAGAGATCTTAACCTGCATCCATCTCGGAGAGGAGAAGCATGGAGACTCACTATGGCGACTGCCTGAAGCATCTCCCCAACTCTACTTCCTTGTTCCCACAATTCTATTCTGTCTACTCCACCTACCTAATTTTCTGTCTCTTAAAGGGCCAAGGCAGTTTTCTTTATTAATTAACCAATGAAAGAAACATAGACAGATAACTCTCCTCCATCACCTGAGATTACCTTTCAGGGGTTCCAAATTAATGATCAACAGTTTCACAGAGTGTACCAAGGGCTATAGCTATTGCTCAATCGAGAGCTTCCTGCTTTGGAGATCATTGGGTTAACTGTCTATTTCTCTGTGTCTTAGGGTTTCTACTTCTGTGAAGAGACACCATGTCCATGGCAACTCTTATGCAGGAAATCATTTAATTGGTGACTTACAGTTTCAGAGGTTTAGTCTACATCATCATGGGCAGGGGCCATGGTGGCTGGAAGGATGGCTGCACACAGACCAGAGACATGGTAGTGGAGAAGGAGCTGAGAATTCTACATCTTGAGCCAAAAGCAGCAGGAAGTGGACTGAGATAGTAGGTGTAGCTGGAACATAAATGAGACCTCAAAGCCTGCCTTCACAGTGACACACTTCCTCCAACAAGGCCATGCCTACTCCAACAAAGCCACACCTCCCAATAGCGCCAGTACCTATGAGCTTATTGGGACCAACTACATTCAAACTGCCACAGTCTGTAAATCATTATATATTTGGGGGCAATTTAAGGTGAATCCATAAATGGCTTGTTTATCTGTTCTCTGAGATATTCATTTCTGTGAGTTTTTGTAGAGAACAGCAACTTTAGTGTCTTTACATCAAAACCATGAACCATTGAACTACAGAAGTATTAAATCAACTATAAGGTTAAAGGTAGCACATAAAATGTGTCAGTAACTTGCATCAATATCATAAGCAATAAAATGAATTTTTTTTACAAAATTTTTAGGTGTATGCCAATTTGAAAGCAACGAAGAAACTGAAAAATGGGTCATTTTATCAATGAGGAAAATATGTCCAAGAAATAACCACAATCCCTGATCGCCAATTAGTATCAAATGCAGCACTTTATTGTTAGCTCATCCTGCATTAGTGTTTGCTATACAAAAATATCATTATCAAATTAGCTGAGTTTTCACTAGATTTGAAAACTTGAGGTCCTATTTAGGGGTGGGCATTTCTCCTCCACCCAAGGATGGGACAGAATAGAGTATTAGATGAGTCACAAAGAAAATTATTTTGGTGTTTCATTCCCACCAATTAATTTTTTAAAGCTTTCTAAAAATGAGATAAAATATAAGTGATTGATCACGGTTTCTACTACAATAACATATTTGAAGATCCAAACATTGTTTGGTACCCAAATTCCATTTTAATTGTGCTTTCCATCAAAGCCTTGGCATAGATAGAGGAAATTTGCATTTCACTAGTGAGAATCCAATAGTACTTTTCACACACAAATATGTATTTATGGCATTCTCCAGACAGTTCAAAATGAAACATATATTACACTTTAATCTAAAATAAATTACATTTTCTCAAATGCAGCCATTGGCTGCCACCTTACTAAAAACACTCTCCAGCCAAAACTCAACGTCCAGCCATTTGACTTAGTGCAGCCTGCGGAGGCTTAATGAAAGTAAGAAAGTGTGAAACTTTAAACCCCTTAAAGCAAATACAGAACACTTTATAGGTGCTAAAATTCATTACTCATAAATCCAATATTTTATTTTGATTTCTCACAAAATTATCCTGTCCTAAGTGGTCAAATATGTAGACTGAGGTAAATGTAGAATGCTCCAAAGTAATTTATTAAATTAAGGTTTCTCATCAATGGTAGATGCCTCTCATCGCCTTCCAATATGTCTCATTAAATGAGGATTAATTCTCAAGGCCTCCACTCTGCTAAGAATCCACTATAAATATGCAGTAGTACAGAGAATGGGCTAACATCATTATGAACACACTAATGTCTTAAAGTGTTTAGCAAGTTTGCCTCTATAATGAGTCTGGTGAAGAATTCTGTTTCCATGGAGGCTGGATAACTATTCTGCACTGGAATCCTATTCAAAGGCTGTACATTTATGTTTCTCTGCATCCAAAATGCATTTCATTGCAATCCTCCTTCCCCTTATTCTTTTCAATGAAATAATTAGCTGCAAAACTGTGATCAAATGTCATTCATAATAGAGGAGTACAGCAGCCCCTTCCACGCTGGAGAAGTTGGTAGAGAAATTGGTGCCAATGGGTTGGTACAATATGAAGAAAAAAATTTTTAAAGTTATCAACTATCTTATGAAATGCCTTCCAGAAAATTAAGAGTGCATTTTGGAAATGTTATGAAGCTGGAGATGGTTGCCTGTTTTAGACAGCATGCACCAATAGAGCACTGAGGTTGCTTAGGAAAAGGCAGAGGCTAAGCAGCAGGCCATCAATCTGAATATTATCACAGTGGGAAAGGAATTTGGTTTTCCTTCCTTCCTTCCTTCCTTCCTTCCTTCCTTCCTTCCTTCCTTCCTTCCTTCCTTCTTTCCAGTCAGGATTCCAGGATTCTTCTACTTTATCTTCAAGATAAAAAAAAGAAGACCTATTTATTTATTTTTTTTAAGTTGTGTGTGTGTGTGTGTGTGTGTGTGTGTGCGCGCGCGCGCGCGCGCGCACGCACATGTGTGTGCTCATGAGTACATGAAGTACATGAGTACTTGGAGGCCAGAAAAGGAAGTGGGATACCTGGAACTGGAGTTATAGGCATCTGTGACTTCCACGTGCACACTGGGAACTGAATCCAGGTTTTTACAATAGCTTCAAGTGTTCTTACCCAGTAAATCATCAGCCCCACACACTCTTAGAGCTTACTAAATGTTCAGTACGTCCTGCATTAGGTGGACTTTTTGAATTTATTTATTTATTTGTTTTAAATGTTTATTTATTTATTATGTATACAATATTCTGTCTGTGTGTATGCCTGCAGGCCAGAAGAGGGCACCAGACCTCATTACAGATGGTTGTGAGCCACCATGTGGTTGTTGGGAATTGAACTCAGGACCTTTGGAAGAGCAGGCAATGCTCTTAACCTCTGAGCCATCTCTCCAGCCCCCCTTTTTGAATTTATTTACACCAGGTATTTTCAGACCCATCTGCTTGATCACGGAAGATGTTTTTCATGTAAGACTGTTGCAGGTTGAATTTCTCCTTTCACCCCAATTCAAATGTTGAAAGTCCTAACCCCAGTTCCTCAGAATGCAGTTCTCCCTGTCCTCACTATCAGGATGAGTTCTCTAGTGTTGCTCCAGCTAATTCACCCATTGCAGCAATGAGCAACAGGTAGGGCCAGTTCTCCTGCTTTTACTGCTTCAGGGTCAGTTCTCCCACACCTATAACATCAGGGCCAGCTCGACTGTGTTGCCCAGGCAAGGTAGAGACCACTCTCCTGAGTACTGCAGCTGGTGAGGGGCAGGGAGAGCCCTCCCATTCTTATGACCCCAAGGCCAACTTCTCCAGCCATCTCAGGCTTTGGTGTGCATGATGGGGGAGCACATCTCTCCTCTGCACAAGCTGGTACATGTAGTAGAAGGCTGTTTGTTCCCAGCCACCCAGACTCCCGAAATAATCACACAGAAATTATATTATTTAAATCACTGCTTGGCCTATTAGCTCTAGTTTCTTATTGGCTAGCCCTTACATCTTAATTTAACCCATTTCCATTATTTTATATTTTACCACGAGGCTCGTAGCCTACCAGCAAGGTTCTGGCTAACAGCTTGCATCTTTCTCCTCTGGTGGCTCCATGGCGGCTCCTGACTCTGTCTTATTTCTCCTATCATTCAGTATAGTTTTTCCGCCTACCTTTACTCTACCCTATCACAGGCCAAGGCAGTGTCTTCATTCATTAACCAATAAGAGCAATACATATATAGAATGACCTCCCACACCATTTCCCTTTTTCTATTAAATAAAAAGGAAGGTTTTTAACTTTAATATAGTAAAATTACATATAACAAACAAAACAGGTATCAAGTAAGAATTACAGCTACAACATTTATATCTACTTTATCTTTTATCAAAACTAAGAAAAAGGATAATTATATCTATTCTTCAAAACTCCATCAAAGTCTCCAGATGGATATAATATTACCTAAGTAAACAGGAAGTGCATTGTAGGCAACTTTCAAAACTCTATAATTGACAGAGATAACTTGCTGTCTGGACTGTCACCCAAATTTCTTCTGTACTGTTGGGGCATTCATTTTCAGCCTACAGGCCCATATTATACGGCAGACTTCCCCATGAAGCAGGAAATTTCAAAGACAGTTTTGCTTATTTTGGCAGCTTGTTAGTCACTTTCTTCTGTGTCCTGCAGAATGTCTGGCAGATTCTTATATGAAGCAGGAACCCCCAAAGGACTGTCTCACCTTTAGGTAAGTTCATGTTAAGTTCACATAAGCAGTCTAGGCAAGAGCAGTTTGTTGCCCAAATAGCTAACAAACTCCATGAGGTGATAGTGCTTGTCCCTAAACCTGAGAAGCTGGGTTGGATTCCTAGGACATACATAATGGAAGGAGAGAAAGGACTCCTTTAAGGCATTATTTGCCCTCCACATAAACACCGTGGCATGCATGCATATATACTCATGTATAGGTGTTTCTGTGTTAGGTTGTGTGTGCACATGTGTATGTGAATATGGACATTAGACATGTGTCTTCTCAATTATTCTTCACTTTACTTTATTGACACAGGATCCCCCATTGAATCTAGAGTTTTTAGGCTACTAACAAGCCACAAGGATCCGGCTAGCCTCTCTGTTTGGTTGACTGCGCTCTTTACATAGCAAGCATATTACCAACAGAGTTTCTTCCCAGCTCCAACTATGAGATTATTTAAGCCACTTAACTAGAGAAACACAAAGAGCTGGGCTAGATACTGAACTTTAATTTTCTCCTTTTTACTCTTAATCTGAAAAGTGAAAATCAATGCCTAAAGAAATTTACAACTTATAATAAATTCAGTGAAAATAAGGAAGCACCATGTTTCTTTTCCTAATTCCCTTGTGTTTTTGTGTTTCTCGTGTGTGTATGATTATGCACATGTGTAGGTGTATATATGTGTGTGTGTGTATGCACTTGTATACACTTTCATGTGGAAGGTTGAGGTTGATTTCAAGAATCGTAATTGCTTATCTTACTGTTTGAGGCAACATATGACTCTCAGTCAAAACCAGAGCTCAGTAATATGGCTGGCTGAGGTAGCAACTGGGTCTGAGAATTCTGGTCTCTGCCTTTGAAAGCTGATTTATAGGCAGAATGCCTCACCTGGTATTGATATGGATTTCTAGTGGTTTGAACCCATTCTATCACATTTGCTCAAGTGCTGAGCAATCCCCTTTGCCCAATAAGCACAATATACACCCACATGGTGTGGGAAGTCCTTCTGTCTATATGTTGCTTTTATTGGTTCATGAATAAAGAAACTGCTTTTGCCTATAGCAAGGCAGAACTTAGGTAGGTGGGGAAAACTAAACTGAATGCTGGGAGAAAGAAGGCAGAGTCAGGAGAAGCCATGTAGTCCCACCAGAGTCAGACTCCAGAACTTTACCCGGTAAGCCACAGCCTCATGGCAATTTATGGTGCTGGGTTAATTTAAGATATGAATTAGCCAGAAATATGCTAGAGTCATTGGCCAAGCACTGTTTTAAATAATACAGTTTCTGTATTATTTCAGGTCTGAGCTGCTGGGTGGCTGGAAAAGAAACACGTGGCCTCTTACTACACCCACAGTGGTTGAATTACTGTTATAAACAGATTCATAAGTAAAACCCATTAGCTACTTAAGTTACCATAAAGAACTAAGCTTGCATTAAAAGAATCCATGATTAACAAACAATTTTGCTCATAAATAGATTAGTTTTCTTCAGAAATTTATTATAGTCTATATTCAGTGGCCAACTAGTGCCTTTGGGGCCCCTCATTGACTATTTATAAATAAGAAGAAATGTTTTGGTTTTCTTCTTTAATAAACTTCTATATGGCTATGGTGACATATTATCTCAGAAAACCTTGTAATTAGGCATCATTTCTTGATTCACAGTGGATACTTGGCCTTTATGTAAATCTTAGGTTAGATAAACAAAAGACAGAAAACTTTGAAAATATGCTGTGTATATAAAGTTTTCTTTAGCATTAGAGGAAAGATAGAGTAGTTTAGTTATCAAGTTTCAAGAGTAGATTTCCACTTATGAAGCATTAAATTGAAGAATATAGAACTATATTACATATATTATACAATTATATAATTATTCAGAAAGTTACTACAATGTATGGCCAAAGGGTAGATCACATCAAAATTTAGCTCAATTTCTTTATTGTAGTCTCTATATGCTTATTACAAGTTGAATTGTGTCCTCTAGAAACATATATATTGAAGTATTACCTCTTAGCACCTGAGAATGTAAGTGTATTGACAGAATGCTAAGAGATATTTGAAGTGAGCAATGTCAATAGTGAGGACCCTATTGTACTATGAATGGTATCATATGAGATATTGAGGGAGAGAAGCACAAAAGCCAATAAGGTGAAGTCAAAGGGGAAGATCAGCTTTCACAAGGTGCAGAACCCTCAGAACAGACCAACCCTACCAATATCTGATCTTTCACACTCGGTTTTCACACTGTGGCAAGCCATCAGGGCAGTGTAGCAGGTAGATGACGGATGTTGGCTTTGTTCTCAACATACAACTGTAGAATAAGAATGCTTTAGTAGAAAGTACAATAATAACAATAAAGTTCTGTCACTAAAATAATAATAGCAGAGTATAAATCAGCTAAATATATGTAGGTTTGTAGAGAAAGATTTTAAAAAAATATGTGACAGTAAGAATTCTGAAATGACTATTTCAGAAAAAAAAATCTGAGTGCTCTAGTTAACTGATTAGCGTTTCTGCCTTAGAGCATATTGTGTGGAGTGTGCCACAGGTAAGATACATATAGATCATAAATGAAGCCCAAAATATCCACAACAACTCTAATTTCAAATCTGTTTTCACTCTTACCAGACTCCTCTGATTTCTATTAGATTCTTCACATAATTTATGTTTTTATATAACCAATTGTGTTAATTCCTGTTTTTGCAAATGGCTAATTGTACGAATATTAATTCCTATATATAGAAGGACAATCACAGGGCTGATAAAAATTATAAGCAGATTAATAGAAGTAAGTACTTAAATTAGTTGAAAAGAAAAGAGAGCAAGAAGTGAAGAGAAAAGCATGAAGTGATTAAGGAGATTTTGTTTGCTTTTCCATCATCCTTGTACAAAGGGAAGAGGAGAGAGTCTCTCCCTCGGCAGCTTGGCAAGCCCTTGGACAGTGTGTGGTTCATTGCGGTTCTATTTGGTCATCAGTCTCTCCAAATAAAAAATTCAGGGCCTGCCAGGAACATGAAGAACAATAGCAGCCTGGATAGCTTGTTACAACTTGCGGTCAGAAAAATGACATGAAATTCCACCAGTGTTCTTAGTTCCGTGGCCAGCTTGTTTTATGTCTCCATCCCCAAGTTCACAGTTTTCCTTGCTACCTCTCTTCAGCCATCTGGGCTATATTAATGGAGAAATGGGGGAGGAACCACAGCAATTATTTGGAAAATTAAGTTAAAAAAATCCAAATTACCTTCTCCTGAAAGGTCTGGGAAAATTTAAAAGCCAGTATTTCTTATGATTGAGATGATTTCAAGTTTTCAGAACATGTAATTTCTTTCAGGAATAAAAAAGTTACATCTTTAAGAGCACAGACATCACAAACTTCTTTTCTAAATTGTAGGCTATTATTGGGATATACTTTAATTGCCCCTTATTAAAATTTATTCCTTTCCAACTATCCAAAATGTAAGAGCCCATCTAATGTTGCTAAAAGGATAAAATGTTAACTATATTGAACTACATATATCCATACAACAAACCCATTCTCATTCTCATTACCATTGCCTTGTGCCAAGCTGAATCTCACAACCATTCCTAGTAAGATGCTTGGCCAGCATGATGCAACTACTGGGCTAAGGTAAAGTGTGCCACTCGGTGTTACCCTAGGTAGAAACACCCCAGTAAAAGGAGGTCCTACTGCAAGCTGTTCCACAGAAAGAATGTTTTCTTATAACACCCTCAGAGGCTACCTAGAAACCACTAGTGATATCAAATACCTCTAGGAGCCATGCTCACATTGCAAGAACAGATATCAGGTCAATCCAATTTGGTAGTACATTAAGCCTGTTGGCTTAGATTAATTATTGCTAGTGATGTATTGACTTGTTACAGTGTTTGTGGAGACATGTTTACTCTACTAGTCACTAGTATCCTTGGCTAAGACTAACATTTTAATTTTTGGTACTCCATCCAATGTCTGTTTATACTGCAAGATCTACTAGAAGTCAAAATAAAATCAGTTTTAAAGCTACACACATGCCAATACTTGAGATAACTACTTTATTATGCTGCATTTGTTCTTGAAATATACTTCACAGGCCATCAAGAGAGCTAGCTCAACAGGTAAAAGTACTCTCCATGAAAGCATGAGCTCCATCCCCAGAACCCGTATCAGAGTGGCAGAGATGGAGGTTGTATATCGGCTTGGCAATACATCCTTCCACTACTGCTGACTGTCAAATTTGCTAACAGCAGAGACCAACAGAGAGCCTCTGATATAGCACCATCCCCCATGTTCAGTCAGCAACCTGGAGGCAGGTTGGTTACTTTCGACCACTTTAATTGTGGAGGGAACATTATTTTGTCTTTACTGAAATACATACTGATTCTGTTTAGCCCATTTTTTCTTATACTGTCTAATACCACCTACACAGGAATGGTACCACCCACACTGAGCTGTACCCTCCCACAACAATCATTAATAAAAAAATGCTCTACAGAATTTCCTGCAGGCCAGTTTTATGGAGGATTTTCCTTAATTAAGATTCCCTACTCTCAGATATGCCTAGGTTTGAGTCCAGTAGACAAAACCAACCAACAAACCATATAAAGGTATAAGGAGAAGACAAACCCCTTAGAATTTTCCTCTGGTATCAACATGTGCTCTCTCTCTCTCTCTCTCTCTCTCTCTCTCTCTCTCTCTCTCTCTCTCTCTCACACACACACACACACACACACACACACACACACAGCACACACACTAAATGATTTGCTTATGACAAAAATTTTCTTTGTAGTTCAAACAATCTAGTTTAAATAATTTAAACAATTATTTTGTTTAAACCAATGAATGCTTCAGTTTTTGATGAAAACAAATCCTGCCTGCTTTGATGCTTCTCTTTCATGCAATTATTTGGGTCTTTACCTAGGACTCTGTTTTCATTGTGGTTGTTGGCTGTTTGTGTACAGGAACTAGTAAATGTTATAAACAGATGAGAAAATAAAGGAAAGGTTGTCACAATTCTTCAGAAAACGGGCAGGCAGGAAACATTTTAGGCTTTACAGACAAAATAGTCTCTTCTGCATCCACTCAACCCCATTATGGCAAACAGTCATGGATGGCACATAGATGAATGAATGGGGCTGTGTTCTTATTGCTCAGGATTCTAGAACAAGTAACCAGCCAGGGTTGGCCTGGGGGCTAGAGTTTGGCATCATCTAAAACTGGAGGACTCACTTGCCCTTGAGTCTTGTAAAACAACTCCTTATCAGAAAATCTGCCTTTATTGTCCCTGGGATTCATATCAATGTCCCAGTTGCTCTTTCCTTATAACAAAGCACTCTTGTTTTCTCTGGCAGAAATTCACCTAGGTTGAGTTATTTTAAGAGTCTCGTCACGCTTCTAGATTTATTCATAATTGAACAAATGGTTCTTCAGGCAGTCTGCTCAAGCACAGAAAATGTGGATCAATACAAAGCCTTGATTTCAAACGACATACCACTTGAGTGAGAAAATACACACTTAGAATACCTTACCTAGGAGAAATGCCTGTAAAGTCACGGACTTGAAACGTAGATGATAGATTGCCATAATAACATTTGAGAATAAGCAATAGGGTAGCTTTTGCTTCAATGCTGCTATGGTCTTTAGATGTCTCTCCCATCCCTTGGGATTCTGTATTTATGGTGGTGGATTTTTGTGAGGATGCCTGGAAGCCAACAGAATGCTCTGGTGTCTCTTGACCTCTGATTAGGCAAAAACATTTAAGACACATGATAATTTCCTTGTAAGAAAAAAAATGGTCTCCTCCATTCTGTCTTAACTCCCAATTAAAGAATATTGTTGTACTCTATAAAAACAAAACACAAAACTGTAATTAAAAAGAAAAATGATGCACACATTGAGCTGATTTTAATGACCAAAAATATCACCTGTTTGCAAATGTTTCCAGAGCAGAGTCTCCAGTGTTGACTCTTTGAAAGTAAATTAATAATGTGCACAGTACATAAATATTTTGTCTGACTTAATACAGTGTTATCATGAGGACAATTAAGAATATCTGGCTCCCAAGGATATTGTTATTAGAACTCTTTACACTTTAGGACCTGTAGATCCTATCAAGCACTAATAAGATTGTTAGCTTCTGAAATTCCGTTTTAAATCTCTAATGTGAAAAGGTGAATCAAGTTTAAGCTGTATTTTATCTGGATAGCAAACTGACATATGAAGAACAACAACAGTCAAGGTGTGCATACAAGAAAGGCTTCCCAGTATTGTCAGGAGTTGCCCTGTCTTATCTCACCCTAGGATTTATCAGAAGCCGTGGGTGTCTGTGAGAAAGCCATGAGATTTCCCCATTTATCAGCTGCTATGGAAAAATGCAGAGATAAGCCGGGCGGTGGTGGCGCACGCCTTTAATCCCAGCACTCGGGAGGCAGAGGCAGGCGGATCTCTGTGAGTTCGAGACCAGCCTGGTCTACAAGAGCTAGTTCCAGGACAGGCTCCAAAGCCACAGAGAAACCCTGTCTCGAAAAACCAAAAAAAAAAAAAAAAATGCAGAGATAAATGGAAGTTTCCAGACACAAACACACACACACACACACACACACACACACACACACACACACACACACACACATGCACGCACATGGGCAGAGTGAGACGGGGAGAAAGAGTGAGAGGAGGGAACAGACTAGATAGGCAGTGGAACCATTAAGGAAGAGCAATAGAATGGTGGGCAGGGAACCTTGTGATTTACCAGCCCACATCCTAGAAGTTCTAATCTTTAAAAGTTTTAGGAGCAATTTGTACTACGCCATCGTGAAAAAACTTTCTCACAGGAAATGCATCCAGTTTGCTCTCTCTGGCCTGTACTGAAGCCAACTTTCTATCTGTAAAGGAAAGACCTTTTGTGTTTTTATTCCTGCCTGTCTGCAATTATATTATTATTAGGTTGTAAACAATAGTTGTTTTGTTGTAAAGCATGAATAAAAAAGACTGAAGTCGGCAAACAATTGTGTGATCACTAGTCAGCCTTGACTCCCAAAGCTAAAAACAAAACAAAACAAAAAAACCAAAAAAGCCAGTCTTCCAACTTGTATGCAAAGATAGGGAGGAGGCTGGGAGTCTCCAAGCAGAAACCCCAGCCCGACTGTCTAATTTACAAGCCCTGCCAGCATTTCCCACAGGGATTCTCAGCTAGAATCATATTGTAGCTTTTGTTTGGTTCTGCTTTTTTTTTTTTTGACTCATGGGGGGGGGCTACTATTACTTGAAGCTTCTTAGGCTTCCAGGGCTTTGTTTGCCTTGAAGATAGTAGGGAAAAGCAGAATGGAATTAGAGTATAGAAAATGCTGATGGCTGGAAAGCAAACATTTGACGAACAAAATTTTCTCCCATTCCTCTTATATCTTTAGAATTTCAAGTCCCCTTTAGATGTCTACCTGTCATCGCTCAGGATAACCAGGAGGTGTCACTATAGTTGGATTAAAGGATTAACAGAAGACCTTGACAGTCTCCAAGAACACTTAGAATTTTCCACGAAATGACTACAACTATAAAAAGGATTTTATACTATGAGAAAATTGGCTATTCAGTTTTGCTTCTTAGTAAATACAGATACCATGTGTATTACACCCCAGATTCTTAAAAAATGATGATGATTTTTTTTATGGCTCCTTGGAAAAGGAACTTCATTTCAGTGGGCAGTATGATGTGTTGAATGGGAGATTAATGTAAGTAAAGGCTTTGAGGGGCTTGGACAGGAGAGCTTTGTCATGAAAATGTGTAGCCACTTAGGTGGAAAGGAGAGCCAGCTGGGCACAATATGGTGGGTGGAAGGAATAGAATATACTTAACTCAGCTGGTGGCTACGGGTTCATGATGCAATGGTTGCTGTTGCTGCAGTTTATCTAGGATAACACTTGAGACTCTAATCCATATTCAAGGCAAAGATCAAGTTCATCTTATTTACTGTCCTCTACCCAATATATATTATAACCTTGTTTAAGGAAGGTGCTCAAATATTTGTTAAACTAATGAGCTCATATATAGAACCACATAACTGACACATGAAAGAAACCCGGGGAGGTCAGGACTTTGAAAATTTTCTTCGTGTACAGTGGACTCTGAAAGAGAACCCTCTAAATTCAGTTCTTGTCTAGAGTAGGATATATGGTAGCCAGTCCTCAAGTATGTCCACCTTTTAGCCCCCTGAATATGTGAATATGAACTTACTTAGAAGACAGGTCTTTAGAGACACAATTTAAGGACGTTGGCATCACACCATCTGGCTTAAGCAGATGTACCGTGACTCTAATCATCTCCATTCTCATTAGAGACATTTCGAGAATGAACAGGGAAGAAATGTGAAGATGAAGAGAGACTGGAGTTAAAGAGGCTTCAAGACGGGGCTCTAACTGCCAGAATCTGGAATAAGCATGGTATGGGGAAGTGCTCTGTTGAGAGTGTTCTAAAGGAATATAGCCCTGTTGGTCTGATTAGTTAGAAATGAACTGTTATGGATCCTTTGCAGTATGGTGTAGGCTTGCACGATACTTATAAGTAGGAAGACCTAGACCCCTCTATCCCTACCCAGAAGCTGGGGCGACTGACCTCAGAACTCTGAGAGATGAAAAGTTACAGGTAGTCTGATACAGAATGGATCCCAGGCTCAGAGAGGCTGCTGAATAATTTCCCCAAATTATTCACCAGATAACACTTTGTGCCCTAAACTACCAAGAAAGGGAATTTGGGAAGGGGGAAAGTCATGGCCTATGGGAAGAGAGGACAGGAATTTCTCACCATTAGGGGATTTGAAAACCACTGTATTGCACCAAAGGGGAATGCCAGTCATTTTCACCTCCCTTTGCTGGGGTCCCTTTTTTGTATAATTGTATATTAAAACTGTTTCATTTACGTGTCTTGAATTTGTTGTTATCTTGTTCCCAGTATTGGTACAGGAGTGTCAGATGTCTGACCTCCAGAACTGTGACAGAATAAATGCCTGCTATTTCAAACCACCCAACGGTTTGTTTGTAATTTACTACAGCTTCCCTGTCCCCTCCCCTTCACGGCTTCCCCTTAACAGTTTACCCAGGAGACCTCATCCAATTCCCCTTCCCACAGTGATCCATGCATCCCTCTTAGAGTCCTCCTTTCTACCTAGCTTTTCTGCATCTGTGGATTGCGGTCTGGTTAGCCTTTGCTTGACATCCACTGTCCACTTACAAGTGAGTACATACCGTGTTTGTCTTTCTGAGTCTGGGTTACCTCACTCAGGAACATGAGGAAACTGGAGGGTTAAGTTGGGGGAGGGACAGAGTGGGAGAGCAACGAAAGATAAATCTTGATAGAGAGAGTCACTATGAGATTAGAGAGAAATCTGGTGCTAGGGAATTTCCCAGGAATTCATAAGGACGACCCCAGCTAAGTCTCCTAGCAATACTAGAGAGGGTGCCTGAACTTGCCTTCCCCTAGAATCTGATTGGTGACCACCCCAACTGCCACCATGGAGCTTTCATCCAGTAATTCATGGAACCAGATGCAGAAATCCACAGCCAAGCACCAGGCCAAGTTCCAGGAATTTAGTCAAAGATAGTGAGGAGGAACAAGGGAGGTCAAGATCATGAAGAGAAAATCTACAGAGACAGCTGAACCAAACTTGTGGAAACTCATCAACTCTAGACTTACAGCTGAGGAGCCTCCATGGGACCAAACTAGGCCTCTGCATGTGGGAGACAGTGGTGAAGCTTGGGCTATCTGAGGGGCCCCTGGCAGCAGGACCAGGCTCTATCTCAGGTGCATAAGCTGGCTTGTTGAAGCCCATTCCCTATGGTGGGATGCCTTTCTCAGCCTTAATGCATGGGGGAGGGGCTTGGTCCTGCCTCTACTTAATGTGACAGGGTTTCCCCCGAGTTTTCTCCCTGTGGAAGGGCTTACAGTTTGGGAGGAATGGATGGGCGGTAGGATAGTAGGGAGGCAAAGGGGGTGGGATGGAAGGAGGGGTGAGAGGGAGAACTGTGGTTGAAATGCAAAATGAAATTTAATAAAGGAAAAGAAAAAAATTTACTGCAGCAACCCATGGGAAGTATACCTTACTGAAAGGACTGACTTCCATCTGTGAGAATGTGGCACCAGGGACTCACAGTGGCCCAGAGAAGGGTGCTCCCTCTGCCTCCTGTACCTAGTTTATTCTACTACAGTTCTTGCTCTAATCATTGTAAAATTTAAGGGTAAATTTTAAGAGCCCACTTGATTTTATGCATGAACAAAGGAGACTTAACATAGAAATGAAATTATAATGTATAGGTCGACTTAACTCCAACATTTTAAAGTCACTGTGACCTTGACCTCATGATTAAATAGAGAGGACTGGGACTTTGAAACCATTTCTTCCCCATCTTCGTTTCTTCTCTCTTTGCATTCAAGTAGACTTAAGGTTGTAGAAGAAGTTTGCAGCTCTAAATATTCTCTGGTGTGAGCAACAGTGTAGTCCTCAACCAAGTGACCCCTGGTTCTGTGTGATAATACAGTAAATGCTTCTCATCCCACGATATCTCTACAGGTAAGCAGGGCACAGGCTTGTGGAAGCTTGTTCACAGATTCCTGTCTCTGTAAGGACTGCGGAACAGTGCAGAAGTCCCTGGCCAGATCTGTAGAGGAAGGTCTTCTGTCCAGACTCGCCTGGACTCTGCCAAACCTCCTCCTCCGGGAAGTGAGTTCATCGTCACAGTGAGGAGGGATTTCACTATACTCTTTTGGGTCTCTGATGAATCACGCTCTCTCCCCATGGATCACACAAAATAAGTGTCTATTGCTTGACCTTCAAACTTTTTACTTTCAAATATTTTCTGGAATACATTATAGACAATCAATAGGACTATAACTATGGACTACAACGAGGAGGACCCCATCGTGGTTGCATGTCACCAGCACAGGTCTGGCTTTGTATGCAGTCACACATGCACTCTCAGTCCAAGGAAAAAGGAAATGAAAATGTCCAAGTTAGCTTCTTCTTCTCAAGACCCTGGAAAGAGTCTTTACGGCATCTGGCATCATTTAATCATGGGGTCAAGGCCACAGTGGCTTTCCAATGATACTTGACAGTGAAGCTGGAATGTACACTATAATTTCATTTCTGTCATGTTCCCTTTAAGCTTGTACGAAACCAAGTGGGCTCATAATTCATCATTGTAATTACACTATGATTAGTTTTGGTAATCTTGCAGATAACATACTCTCAGCAACCGTTAATCACACTTAAATGTTGTGCTTTTAAAAGCAAATATTAGCTGGGTATTTTTCATGGAACCCACTCTCTCCCTTGTTTACTCCATCAAATCAACAGTCCAGGAGCCAGACTGAAGTGATTCATTGGTACTAGTGTCTCTTGCTCTCTGGCTCCCACGCAGGAAGAGACAAGCCAACAAAAAAGAGGACATGGCAGGGGAATGGAGTAACTGTGGTTTTAAACATCTAGTTAACCTCCCATGTGATTCAGACCCCTACCAAGTAGACACAGTTGGTGCCCACTTACACTTCTGCAGGGGACATGGGAGTAGGACATCCCTCATCTTTCCAGATGTAGGACCTAATAAGTTGCCTTCCTTCTACTGAGGATCCATCCGAATATGCCTTAACTTTGTAAAAGTCATCCTCCTAAATGCCTTTCAGCTACTCTGTTAGGACACTGTGTAAGCACATCATTTCCGAGTTGTAGGTGGCACTCAAAGCATAAAGTATGCCCCACTGAAAATTGCCATATTTACTGTTTAGATGCATGGTTAGCTAGGCATCACGATACTGACTTATATCTGAATTGAAATTAGCATTTGAGTTATCAAAGTCAGGTTCTTTTTAGAGAAAAGTGTAGAAGGACGCCGCTTATTTGTTCCGTTTGCCCAGAACCAAAATAACTACACAGAAACTATATTATTTAAAACACTGCTTGGCCCATTAGCTCTAGCTTCTTATTGGATGACTGTTACATATTAATTTAACCCATTTCTATTAATCTGTGTATGGCCAGGAGGCAGTGGTTTACCAGAAAAGTTCTGGGATCTGTCTCCATCAGGGCTACATGGCTTCTCTCTGACCGCTGCCTTCCTTCTACCTTGCTATAGGCCAAGCTAGTTTCTTTATTCATTAACCAATAAAAGTAACACATAGACAGAAGGAAATGCAAAATGTATAAACCATCAGAAAACACAATCAACAACGATGGCCATAACTTCTTAAATGAAATCTAGGCAGTGACAGGTCTAGTTTGTATCCTACTCCTTATTATTTACCCAATTATTACATGATCTTTTAACCTTAGGGGGTAAATAAAGATGGGAAATGAAAAGGAACCAACAGTCTACCCCTACATATCCGCCAATGTAGCTTTCTTTGGATGCTGAATTCCTGGGTTAATGACTTGGAGCTTGCTATTGGGAAGTGGGAAACTTCTAGAGGCTGTGCTGAGTGGAATTCCTTAATTTACTGAGGCATTGTACTACAGGGGCCTGTGGGACTCCGTTCACTTTCTCTTCCCCTCTTTGGTGCTAGTTATGGACAGCGTAGATCTAAAGCAACACCCTTTCCCGTCAGGGTTCAAAGGAACCTCTACAACTATAAATCAAAGGACGTCTTTCTTCTTCATGCATTGCTCAGGCATCTTATTATAGTAATAGAAAGCTGGCTCATAGAAATTCTATCAACATTTATAATTCACAGCACCACAGTCCACACTGGAGACTCACTTGTGGAAATGACCATCACAGGGCCCAGATGTGACCAGATGTGATGACGCCTTTTGGCTAGGAAGAAAGCATGTTTCATAAAATTAGGTCACCAGCAGAAGCTCCTTTTGCATTTTGATTTTTTTTTTTTTTTTTTTTGTTCAGGGACTTACTTCATGATGACAGTCTCACCCAATTAGTCAGATTAATGGAGTCATTCCAATATTGAATACTGTTTTTATAAAGCACATTCTGTTTATGATGAAAACTAAGAAGTGTCATTGGTTTACAGATGTCACCGGAGCAACATGCTGCTGTAGCTAAAGCTGAGGATTCTGCACTGCTGCAAAGCTGAAGCAGACAACAGGCCACAATACATGCCAGATGCCACTGAACTGTGATGTGGCATGAAAGGATTTGATGAGAAATGCCCTGAACTTACTCTGCCCAAGAATGATCACTCAGACAGTAAGCTCTTTGATATGGTAATACAGCCAGATGCTCGTTCGTCTCCATTTCCAAGGTGGGAATCCAGGATGCTTTTCATCTTCTTTAATATTGGGGGTTCCAGCGTCCATGTAAGGTATCTTTTTTTCTTTTTATTGGGAGTGGAAGCAGGTGACTGACTTACACACTTGGAATACAGAAGGCATGGAGACAAAGTTCCCTCTTTGCTTCCCTTTCTACAAAATCACTACAAAGGAACTTGGTGATGGTTATAAGCAAAGGTGGTCTGGTTGGTGCTAGAATCCTGTTTCATACTGAGATGTCCACAGTGGTGTGTGTGTGTGTGTGTGTGTGTGTGTGTGTGTGTGTGTGTTGTGTGTGTGTGTTGTGTGTGTGTGTTTACATTTGTAGCCATGCACATGCAATGTCTACCACAGTAAGATTCCATTGCTCCTTCGACCTTCTGAAAATGTGTGGGAAGATGCTTCTGTTTCCTTCTTTCTTCTCACAGTGTTTCTGCAGCCCTTTGTCAAGAACAACCACTGAAGAGCACTAATGTGTCTGGAACAATGAGACAGTAAGAGCTATAAAAGGTAAACAGTATTTCCTTCCCACCTTGTCACCATAAGCCATTTTACTTCTACTGTGATGACAACTAAACAGATTTGTGCTACTAAAGACAGAGTCTTGCTTCCACATGCCCAATATTATGGTATGGAACAGTTATCTAAGGAATAATAATACAATAAAAAAGATAAACACAAAAACCTGGAATAGTCCAAAATAAACAAACAGAAGAAAAAGAGCTGAAGTAAAGGCACCAGAAACACATAGACACAGAGCCACACATTTGCACACATAGACATCCCATAATACACAAATCAGGGAGCCATTCTCTGTCTGACTGTCTATCTATCTATCTATCTATCTATCTATCTATCTATCTATCATCTATCATCAATCAATCTATCTATGCAAAGAACATATAAGTGTTAAGAACACACACCCTGAAACATTATTAATCAAAGGACCTCCAAAGAATCCACTGAGTTTAGGTTGTCCATCTACGACTGGACATGGGGACTATTCTTAATAATTGTTTGTATCCCCCAAAATGCTATGGACAGAGTTAGATAGAAGGTACAGTGCTAAGAGCACCTGCTGCTTTTACAGAAGACTGGTTCAGCTCCTACCAGCATGTTCGGTAGCTTACAACTGCTTGAAACTCCAGCTTCAGAAGGGCCAAACCCTCCTCTGCTTTCTAAGGGTACCTGCAACTCAAGATAATATACCTCTACACAGACACATTTACATACTTAAAAAGTAAAAAAATTTCAAAATGCTACAAGTACATCTCATTCACATCTTGTTAGAATAACAAAATGCAAGCCACATAGGTCCTAATTTCCCTGTGTGAGGTGAAACTGAAGCTCCAGAGAAGCAGTAACATGTGCCGCAGATTCCCAGCAAGGTTGCCGACACAGTCCTGGCACACTCAGCTCTCCATCTTGTGACTAAGAAGTACTGCACTATCCTTTCTTTAGAGCAACTTCTGCCAAAGCGGTGACAACAACTATTACAAGATGAAGATTGTGACTGCTCAGCACTGCCGTAGCAGCATAGGCTTTCCAGGGAACAGTATTACCAAGATAAATACTGGAAGCTGTTAGGCTAGAACTAAATGTTCATCTGACAACGAGAAACCATGACTTCCTCCACATCCTTATTTATTTTGGCCGTTGGAAAGAACTCAGATTTCCAGTGAAAGCGATCTCAATTCTCATCCCTATTCCAAAGGACGATTGACTCCTGCTTCACAGAGCCAATGGTCTTCTGTCCACTGCTCGGCCTTCCTCTTATGCTTCTTGGAATTTGCAGTCGACTTTCCATACATCCTGCTTCCCATTTATGTTGCTGAACGCTCTCCTCACGCCATATGAACTTTAAACAAGACCTGGCTGGCCTCTACACACCCATTCCTCTGCTTTCTCTGTCTTCCATGAATCTCAGGAATTGGAGTTGAGGAGATCACCCCCTGGTCTCCTTGATACTCCTCAGGCACCTTAGCATCACATCATGTGACTACTCACCCCTACCTATTTAAAGACGTGTCAATCACCTGATGTTTTCCGTTTTTTTTTTTTTTCTTTCCCCGTACCCAGCCTAAATCCCAAATAGGCTACATCTTACCCTCATAGGAAAACCTACAACATTCTTTGTTCTGTCTTTTGCTGCGTCTGTTCCTGCCCAAGCCCAGATGCACTGTTGTGCTTCTCCACCTTCTTTATACCCTAGGACACACTTAGATTTCTGGGGAACATACTGCAGAAGTTTGTATTCACTTTAGATCTGTTGTTGCAGGTGTCAAATGAAGCCTCAATGTTTCTTTTATAAACTTTCTTTCTTATGTATTCTTTCTCCTTTTAACTCTCAGGCATCTTTCCAACCCCAGCATCTGCTCTTTGCATTGAGAAAACATGCATTGATATTTCACGGGGAAAAGGCGGCCTTTAATTAAATAGGATTTCACCCATATTCTCTCAAGAATGTTTCCTCTTTGAATTTTTCCTGTTAAGACTGTATCACCAATGCTTCTCTTTCAACTCTTCAATGCTACACAGAAGAGTAGACATTTGCCAATCTCCCCACTAAAAGAAATCTTCCTTTAACTCATATATCTTTAGCTTTGCTCTCTTTCCATTGCTTGCTTGAAAAATAGTGTCTACGTATTTCGGTTCCAATTTCTGGTTTCTCATGTACATATAAAACATTCTTAAAAGAAATTTTTATTGCTTTTGTACGATCCTTATATATTTTTAAATATCTAATTCACTTCCCTTTAGAGGCAATCATTTAAACGTGTTTTAAGCAAGTGACAAGTTATTTAAACAAGTAAATTTCTCACAAAGTTTGTCACTATTCTTAATACTGAATAATGACATCTGATTCAAATGTCTGTATACGTTATTTTAGTTTTACACACACACACACACACACACACACACTTTTCTTCAAGATTTCCAATGTATTTATATTAGGATTTGAGAAAAGCAATTTACAACTTCCAGTCACAAAAAAGACCCTTGCATGGAAAGATTTATTGCTTATGTAATATTAGGGCAAACAAGCTTCCAGATATTTATAGGTATCATATGTGATTTTTCAGAATACTATTCTTGAATAATATTGTCATACACCATGGCTGCATCTCATCCTTTGAACACTTTACTTTTTATACCTATCAACTGTTTAAATTTTCTAATAATTTTACTATTTATTAAAAATTCAGTATTGAGTAGAACTGTAGAATTACTCTAGATCTACTCAAATGTGAACCCCATCTTCTTACTCAAACTGATTCTTAATTGCAAAGGAGAAAAGTGTAATGAGAGAGGGCTTTGGGAATCACTGCTATAAGCACACCTGCTGCCTATGTTAGAATCCAGACCTGGCTAAGACACTGAAGGCAACAGTGAAATACCTGAAAGCAGAACAATAGTCTGAAGAATCAGAGTGCTGCTGTCTTTACAACCACAGGAAGCTTTGGTGCCAAAGACCATAGGTTTTCTGAATTCCCAAGTATCACAGGCAAAAGCAAATGAGATCAGATCAGATGAAATGATTGTGCTGGCTCACTGACGTGTGAAGGTTACAACATTAATTCTGATTAGCTTGACTGTATTGAAAAAATTAAAAATACTCCCGCATACACTCAACATTACTTTAACCCATGTAAGGGTTTCATCTGAGTGGTAAGAAGCACTTTTCTGTGTGTGCGCTAGACCTTAGAATGGACCGTGGAATGGAGACAAGACAATGGAACCAGCCTGTTACAGAGATACTCCTTGAGAGAGACTGAGGATGAAACAGTAACTCCAGCATCATTCCTTCCATTTATAGCAAGACAGGGTGTGCATTCAGCCAAAGACATCATGATGAGACCTCCTGCATGGATCTGAGCCATAAAGTGCACTGACAATATTCAGGAAATAGATAAGGCATTTCCCCACTAGGAAGGAGAAAGAAAACAAACGAACAAAAACCCAGTCAACTGAAAGCTCTGGGAAGTACAGAGAATATTTTAAGGGGAAGTTAAACTGCACTACCCTTTAATGACTCATTGTAGAGAAAAGATAACTGAAGTTTCTAATTACATTAGAGTCCCAAGAATTTACTTTTTATTATAATGTCTTCATATTCATTAGGTATAAAATAGGAAAATACAAGGATATTTCAGATACTTGTTGGTTTACCTATTTAATCTTTGCTAAATTTAACAGTGTAAACAAAACAAACTTCTTCTCTCAAACTATTTATATTGGAAAATCTTCAAATTGTAGAAAATACAAATATTCTCAAGGGGCTTATTTGGTTGGGTTTTTGTTCATGCCAGGGAGGGGACTCAGTGATTTATTTTCCTCTCTCCTCTGACACTGCCAAATAGAAGATAAATTCGTGTTGTCCTAGATTAGCTGTAATCCCCTTGAACAAATGAGTACCATTCCAATGTATGAAAAAAGTTATTCAACCTTGGAATTGGAATTTATTTTTTAAAAGAAATAAGTAGGGGTTTGTCGAACTATATATAACCAGTTTCCTTAAAAGGGAAATTCTTGCCTGTCTCCTGGGCCCCAGACGTTCTATGTATCGATCGTACTTGTAAGTTTTGATTCAGCTTCTTTTCCACTTTTCAAAGCGGCGCCATGTTTCTAGTAATCGTGTAAGTCTGACAGTGTCCTAACGAGAGTTGAACACAGCAGCTGTTTACCATTTCACACTAATTAAATGTGATTTTTCTCAACATTATCCATTTCATTCTCTTGCCTCCGATCACCTAAGCACAAGCAAGGAGAGGCAAAGGTAGATGATAGGGGATATGCTATCCATATAGTTCCAATTGACAAGTTTCAAGCATAAGAAAATCTTGGAGTTAAGATTCCAAAGCCACATTATTCAATATAATAAAAGTTGATACCCAGGTGCATTTAATTTTAAGCTAGAAGAAGAACCATAGCATCAAAATGCTCCAGGATCATGAGGTATAAGGTGAGGGTTTGTCCCAACTTCCACAAGACAGTGAAGATGGTGACCTTCACGTCAATCTCTGACGTTTGCCTTTCTCAGTTTGTTTGATATGCAAATGAGAAGCATCTTCTGTCACTGGTAATAAGAACAGGGTGGACATGCATGACTTGCAGTCTCAGTTTATTCCTACTATGAGGGTGGCATCTATGCAGACTTCTTTTAATAATAATTAAAGACCCACAGGTTCAGATTTTTAAATAAATTATCTTCTACCTTAATTAATTTATTTTGGAAATGTGGTCTATTGGGATATGGAGCTTCCTGGAAATAAAACACAACAATACACAGTTTGGGAAGGACTTATCAAGATACTAGAATACTAGAACTATTAGTCAGTAGTTTATACATTTTATCCAAGTTCTATGATGATTATCTTTATAAATATTAGCAGAATACATCGTTATCCATGTGAACATAGAAATACTTAAAGTAAGTCTTATGAATATAAAAAAGAGATTATGAGAGATTTTTTTTCTCTCCTGTGCTGATGCTGGTGCCATGAAGTTATAAGAAACATCTGAGAAAAATTAACCAAAAAAATGTGAGAATTTTTTCCTGCCTCAACATCACATATGCTGAGATCCAGACACAATTATCCTCTAGAATGTATTGCAGATGCAGTGCTTGCAAATGGGAGCAAGATGTTCGCTCAGATAGAAGCTTACAGGCCAACACGAGGGAAAACTGGTGAAAACTGTTAGCAGGGGTTTCTAGAGAGTTGCCAGCTCAGATCATTTTTTCCCTGAGAGTTTTGGCTGCTGCATTCCACCTCTTCAGATTGCATTTATAATTGGTTGTTTCCATGGAAACGTGGACTTAAGTCCATAGTCTTCTTTACTAACCAACTTTAAAATGGAGGTGCGCCCTGAGCAAAATGGGATTTGGAGCAGTGGTGGCAGACAACAAACCTATTGTACGTAGCTGTGTGGCACTAACTCCCACAAGCATGAGATGTAGTCTCATTGTTTACTAATCCACATGCAGAGTGGCATCTGTGCTCCTGACTTTTCATAATCTTTGGCAAATATCCATGGACTGTGATTTATTAATTTATTGTCCAAGTTCACCAATATTATTGTCATTGCTGTAATACTGCTACAAAGGGCTCCCATTTGACATAAGAGAACTCATGATGAGTTACAGCCTTTTGTTTTTAATCCTGATAAAAAAAATTGAAAGATTAGATGTTCTTCATGCCTTATATATTCAAGAGAAAACCTGGATAAGTGCAATGTCTGGTATGTCCCAGGGAAGACTGCAATGGTGGTAGGATGGTGGAATACATTTTGACAGTGCAATTGGCAACTGACTTAACTTGCTAAGTCCTGGGCCACACTGAAATTCTGAATTAGCTGAAACAAATGAAAAGGTCACAAGTTTTGTAAACATAGCAGGTTTGCCTAGAAAGCTCATGAAAATCAATATCCTGCTTACAAAATCAATTTGTGATTCCCATTCAGCCCCACCACTGGAGAGTGTAGAGGTTTCCCAGAAAAAAAAATCTGGTGCATGGAAAATATCAAGTAATTAAAGATGTAGTTTGTGTTTGGTGGGCTGGATTTGGAATTAGGAGGATGAACTACCACATTCCTTGGTAGCTTTCCGTGTATGTTGTATAGAAAGCAACTTCCACGATGAACCATTTTAGAATGCACACATGGCTAAATTGCACAAAGTAACACTTGCATTTTGTATAAGCAAAAATTACAAATGTTTAAAATCTCTGCCATTTAAATCATGATACTTAATGACTGACTGTCCAACTGCCCATCCCTCCCTCCTTCCTCCCCACTCTCTCCTTCCTCCCCACCCTCTCTCCCTACCTTCAACACTCCTTCCCCCTCCTCTCTCATAGCATTGCTGAATGAGGAAATGTTCTATATGCTCAGTTATGTGATATATACATTGTGGATAGCGGTAACTATTTCAAAATTGAAATTATTTAAAGTGTATGAAAATGTATATTTCTCTTTTGTGTCTTGCAATCTGTGAAGGCCATGTCTGACTAATAGTGTCTGTTGTGCATCTTGTCAGCTCCTCCCCCTGTTAGAACTTTGCCTTTCCCCATCTGCTTCACAACGTCTGGAAACCTTAGAGGAATTGGATAGAAGTCCCTCTATCTCCAGGGGCAAAGAATCAAAGTATCCAAACATCTGTGACGATTCAGGACCATGGACAACAGCCAGGGCCTCACCTGCCGCCACCTCCAAGTTAAAAAGGGAGGGCCAACAAAGGGCACAGTTTCATTACCTGAGGATGATCCATGCCTCTTGCTAGGGTACTATTGTTCTCTAACTATAGGTTATATCTGCATGCTCCTTGTAATCAGGCGAAAATGATTTGTCCAACTATTCGAGAAACAATAAACTGAGTAATAATTTTCAAGCCGGAAGTCTGGATTCTATACTACGAGAAGCACAGGGTTAAATTTACAATAAATACACAAAGATGGGAATCCTAGGACCATGGGAAGGTGAACAGTGAAATAATAATTCATAGTGGAATTAGAAAAATGTAATAATAAACATATACCTATACAAACACAAACACACATATACAACATCCTACTATGTATGTTATACATATATATATATATATGTATAACATACATAGTAGGATGAAGATGTGATCCTTCCCAAGATATTCATGCCCTAATCATTGGAGACTATTTTCATGCTTCTTTCCAAGGTATAAGCAAATTTGTAGATTAAATTAAATTCATTGGGGCTGAAGAGATGGCTCATCAATTAAGAGAGCTTGCTGTCCTTGCAGAAGATCTGGACTCAGCTCCCAGTACCCATGTTGGGCTACTCACAAAGAGCTACACCTACACCTACAGCTCTGAGGGATTTAACATTTTCTTCAGTCTTCCTTGAGCACTTACACTAAGAAGTTCAGACCCACAAATAGACATATGCATGCTCATAATTAAAAAGAAACATACCTTTAAACGGCAAACAAATTACATTTCTGATCTGTGGTTGTTAAGAGCTAAACCTGTATTTTATAATCACTTGGTTGTAGTTATTTACTACAGCATCAATAAAAACTGATAGGAAAGCCAGGCGGTGGTGGCGCACGCCTTTAATCCCAGCACTCGGGAGGCAGAGGCAGGCGGATCTCTGTGAGTTCGAGACCAGCCTGGTCTACAAGAGCTAGTTCCAGGACAGGCTCCAAAGCCACAGAGAAACCCTGTCTCGAAAAACCAAAAAAAAAAAAAAAAACTGATAGGAAATATGTACACAGGGTCTACATGCACACTGAAGGAAAATGAAACGAGGATAATGAGATTTGAAAGGAAGAGCTTTTAAATGATTTGCTTACTTCTACTTTGATAAATTGACTAAAGCATCAAAGTAGCACATTATTCATTCATTTATTCTTTAAAGGTTGTTATCGATTGATCTTTGTATGTTGTAAATATGTATTATTCTCTTTGGTTAATAAAAGAGCTGACTGGCCAAAGCTGAACATGTAGTGGTTTGGTGGGAAATGCAGACAAAAAGAAACATGTGGAAGAAGAAGGAGAGGAGTCTCAGGAGTCGCCATGAGATATGGAGAAAAGCAAGATGAAAATGCCATGTTAAAAAAAAGTATCACCATGTGGCAGAGTGTAGATAAGAGATATGGGTTAATTTCAGTTATAATAGCTAGTAAGTAACAAGCCAAAGCTATCCTCAGAGCATTTATAATTAATAATAAGTCTCTGCGTGACTATTTGTAAGTGGCTGGCATGACAGAGCTAACCAGTGGTCCTGATGAAAATCTCCATCTATACAACGTGGAATATATTATTTGATACCACATATATAGAGACATGCACACACACATACATATATACCACAAACATAAAATATCACATTTAATATTTCATCTTCTCTCACTTTGATATATTAAGATAATCAATATGGAACTCTGTAAAATATAGTCCACTTAAAATTCATACTTAATATTTACTTAAATATTTCCAAGATTAGGGATAAAGTACTGAATACAATATAAAGGTGAAGGCTAACTCAATCAGACTGGAAGAAGGGAGTGTGTTGGAGCAAATATAGGGTTGTTATCTGTAGACCTGGTTTTCCCCTTTTTATGTTTAATTTTCTTTAACTACTGAATATTTTAGGCATGGAAAAGAATAATCATGCATATTCCCAGGCCTGGATCACTGTTGATGTCTTTGAGAACTCAACCAGCCTTACGAGACTGCAAGAAGCAGAAACAGGAAGAACCAACAGAATAAGGAGAGAAACAAGGGGCACTATTGGAGGAGAGGATGGAAGAGTACTGGGACTCAGATTGTTCCTCCACTAATATGTAGAACTTGGCCAGAATTACGCTAAAATCTGTGCCAACATGTTCCACTTTAATGCTTGCAATCACAACAAACAGAGGGTATTATTCTCCATAGTTTAATAGACTCTCAGACCTGTGTAACTGGGCCAAACTGATGGAGCATCTATGCATGAGCCAGCAGCAATAATTTAAAGGTATCTGAATCCAAAGCCACGGTTTTCCCATCATGTTTTTCAGGGATGAGTGCACAAAACCCCTTCCTTTAACTCTTTGTCTTCCAAACAGACAGGATTCTGTTTTCTCATCATGGCAACAAGATTTTTAATGGAACCGGACACTGATTCAGGCCGCCCAATACACCAGCCACTGTCTCATTGATACACTGAGTATACCTCAGATCTCTCCTAGAAGAGTAAGAGCCGCTGTCCTTTGCTAACCTGCAAGAAAACCAGCTTCATTAGTCTCACTGAGATTGAACTCTTACGTGAAACACTGCAGGAGGTAGATGCTGGTACAAGAACAAGAGTTCAAACATGTAGTTTTCAAAAAATATTTTTATTTTTATAAAATAAACTTTGGGTTTATCCTATTATTTCATCTGTACATGCATTTTGCCTGCATGTATGTATGTGTCCCGTGTGTTCCTGGAAGCCCATGAAGATCAGTAGAGGGTTTCATATCTCCTGTGACTGAAGCTACAGAAGTTTTGAGTTGTCATGTGAGTGCTGGGTCTTCTGGAAGGGCAACACGTGCTCTTAACCACTTAGCCACTTCTCTGGTCCAATTTTAAATTTTTTTTGTGTTTGTGTGTGTGTGTGTGTGTGTGTGTGTGTAGAGGAAGAGTGATAGAGTAGAGAAGAGAGAGAGAGGAGGGAGGGAGAGGGGATATGCCATCTGAGTGCTGAGTGCAGTGACATGGGGGTCAGAAGAGAGTATCAAATCCCATTAAAATGAAGCTACAGGTGGTGAGACACCTACTATGGCTCCTGGAAACAACTGTGGTTCTCTGGGTGAGCAGCTAGCACTCTTTATTGATAGGCCAACTCTTGAGCCCCCAATTTCAGCAATATCTATGTATACCTTATCAATGATTTGAAATGTTTATTAGTTCAATTATTAATTGCAATTTTGTGAACATCAGATTATCATTTGAGCCTCTGTTTATTAAGACTGCTGCTGTGGGACAATAGTCTTGTACCCTGTCACTTACATTGTATTGTTTGAATAAAACGCCGATTGGCTAGTAGCTAGACAGGAAGTAGAGGTGAGACGATGAGAACAGGAGAATTCTGGGAAGAGAAAAGATGCAGTCTGCAGTTATCACCAAAAAATACAAAGAAAGCAAGATGAGAATCCTTTGCTGAAAAAGGTACCAAGCCACATGGGTATGACAGACAAGATTAACGGGCTAATTAAAGATGTAAGAATTAGTTAATAAGTAGCATGAGCTAATAGACTAACCAGTTTATAGTTAATGTAGACCTCTGTGTGTTTCTTTGGGACTGAATGACTGTGGAATTGGGCAGGATAGAAACTTCTGTCAACAGACTGCTATTGTCTTAGAACTAGAGAGGATTCGGTTGAAAGGGACAGGCCAGTTTTTTGAACAATTTTATATCTGTTATTCATAGATCTTTTCAGCAGCAATTTATATTGTGTAGTTTCTATAAGATCCTTATAAAAAGATCCAGCCTGGAATTAGATTTCCTCTTTCACAGATAGACCTTTAATTTATAACATCTTGATGTATATCCATTGCCTCAATATCATTAGAATTTCCAGGGTACTGATACTGTCTCCCATAAGCCCTCAACCTGCTACCCAAAATGTTATAATATTGCACTATGTCACATCTAGGGAAATAACATTGATAAATGTGATTAATTAACCCTTAAATATTTATCAAAATGTCACCACCAACCCTCAAATTGCTGTTGATTGGCCAAGAACCACTCCAAGATTCCACTGCATCTATTTCTTCATATTTATTAGTCTTTGCCAATCTGAGTAGTATAAATTATTTACCACACAATAAGAAACCTTCTAGTAGAGACTTAAGAAATGTACATGTTTGGAGAAATAACACATGTATCATTATGTAATGAGGTTGGTATTCTGAGTATTTGCAATATCTTCAAGCATTGCTCATTGTATGGGTTGGCATTTTGTACTCTTCCCATCACTTCAAATGATACCAAGGATAACAGACTACAATTACCTAAGTACTAAGGAATCAGACATCAGTTCACTCTGGGCTTTCACCCCCCTTTCTAGACTTCCTTCTCCTCTCCACTACTCTGGTCCTCAGCACTCACTATCTTATTAAGCTTTTCTACGAGATTTTGAATGTAGACATTTTTACTGTCTTGATGGAGTTACAGTAGTCACTTCTTTCAAAGTCTTTTGGATGTGCCATGTTGAATTTTAGAATCACATCACTATATTTTCTGAGAGATTACAGTAATTTGTTTAATGGTCAATTACAAGAATGAATGTAATGTCAGAATTGAAAGGAATGACAGGAGCATGGATTTATAAAAGGATGAAAGAACTTCTGTATCTCAATCAGCTCAATGCATAATTTTCCCCTGGATGATTTTTCTCTCCATAAGATATTAATTAACCTACGGCACTGGGTCAGTTTTAAAGGTTCCATGATGATTAATTCAAGATATATACAAACATACTGATAATTAGTTAAACATAGTCAGCATCATTTATTAGAGAATTCCAATACAGAGTGCTCAGCAATCCAAACTGTGGCCTTCTGCTTTCCCCACGAGAAAGCAGCTGGTGGTCGAAAGGGTTGAGGGCCAGAGGCCATGTGGCAAGTCAGAGAGGGCACAGCAAGGGATCTTTGGGCACCATCCTTGCCTCTGTATCCTGCTGTCTGTCTGTCCAGGTAAGCAAAATGATCTATGACTTTGGCAAACAGGTTGAAATACCATGCCAATACTATAGGTCACTATCTGGGAGCATTTCCCTACGGGTGCTTCATCCTGACTCTCTCACTGGCTGCTTTTATGACTAATTGAGACGTGATTGCCCAGAGATGGAAGTCAAATGAACCAATCCATCCAAGTTCTCTGATACATATTTGCAGTGTTCAAGGCTCAGTGCAACCAATATCCAGCTTATGCCCGATCACTACTATAGTCACCTTGCCCAGGGATGCAGGTCTAGGTGGATGACGTCTGGCCTCACAGCAGTGGAGAATCTGACACAGTACTATGCCATACCACAGAAGTTACTACCATGGCCTGCAGAATGAGTTGAGAAGAGCACACTTTCCCATCATTCAAACTCTGATGTTGGCTGTCTTCTTTGTTTTGCATTGCTGGCTCTCCATTAAACCTCTCTTTCAGTGCTTAAGTGTGAGCAAACTGTGCAATGTTATTCTTTAGAGTAATAATGGGATTCTGACTTTATCATGCATAGTCTGTAAAGGGGAGAAAAGGTTTTGAATACACAAAGAAAGAACATAACTTCTCTATCAATATAAATTAGAACCTCCCAAATTCCTGGCTCCCATGTAGTTGGTATCTATTTCAAGGGATTGCCTTATCTTCTGAATAGTTCTTGATGTTAGAGGCAAAAGTTCCTATGTGATTCTTCAGACAAACTTGATAAAATATTTATTATTGTGACTACCTATTGTTCTTTTAGAATAAAAATTTTATGAATAGTCATGTGACTCATAACCTGTGTATATGTTACAGAAATACTCACTCATTGAGACATTTGTATTTGCTGATGCGTGTTGTTGGAGACTCATTATTATACAAGTAAATAATAGGATCATGCTGAAAACAATAGCAAATTAGCTCACAAGGCACGAAGCCCGGAATGGAAATACAACTTCTCCAGCAAACTGCTCGTGACTGTTTTTACTATAATGAAGTGCCTCTAAAATTCTCATCTTGTATTTCCATATACACTTGCTAGTTATACAAGCTCTGCTTTTCTTTATCCCTAGAGCAGAGCTGTTCACTCGAAGCCAGGATACACATGGAAATGGACACTAGATGCCCACTTGAGCTTGGGGAATTGGAGAGGCTGATACACAGAGCCAGTGGCTTTGTAGTACTGGAATCTTTAGATCAGCTTCCTGGCAGAAGGCCAAACCTCAAGCGAGCAGATCTAAGCCCAATCTGAAATGCATCCCTTCAGCTGTGGAATGAAAGAATGCCCACACAGCCACTTAAGTCATGCCGCCTTCTGAATGAGAATTACAGGTTCTTATTTTAAATTTAAGTTTACTTATGTATCATTTGAGGCAGAATCTTATCCTGTAGCTCAGGTTGTCCCGGAATCCACCGTGTAACCCAAGCCTGGCCTCAAATTCACAGCACTACTTTGGCATCTGTCCCCTGCTTGTTGGAACGACAGGTGTCTGCCACCATACCCTGGAATACTGTAGAGTTTTAAAACAGAAAGATTTAACATCAGAGTGAAACTAAAAGATCCAATTAGCTTAGGGGATAGATAAGTGCCTTCTTGTCAGAGAGTACTGTCCATCAAAGTAAAATATGGCATGCGGATAGCAGATTGATCTCTACATGAGTGTCTAAGAATTAGAAAACTAGATCAGTTCTAGCCTCAACTATTTCTCTGGTTTGACGGGGCTAGCTAAACACAAATCCAAGTCTGAAGGGAAGTAGGATTACAGGAAAGTAATTCTTGTTTATATTCAGGAGTAGTGGACATATCCTAAGACAGTGTACACCAGAGATAACAAAATTCATGGTTAAAAGAGAGGCAGTTGTATTTCAAAGCAGTCATGAATTTATTCAAAAATGGAAGCAAGAACTCAGAAAGACCTTGGCAGTTATTAGGTTCCTGGCTTCATACACTTATTAACCATTTTCACCTGTGGCAATGAAACCAGGACCAACAGTGCCAGTATGCCAGATCTGTGATATTAATTAAATGAGCAAAAAATTATCGAATGCCTCTTTACTGTAAGAAATATTGTATAGGAGGACAAAGGTAAACACGTGTGTCTCAGGGTTTCTACTGCTGTGAAGAGACACCATGATCTACAGTTGCACATGAACCTTACATGAAACACAAGGTGAAGAGCTTTTACAGTGAAGCCCCTTAATTTGTAAACTTTATATGTATTAATAATTCAAATGAATTTGAAAAAAGAACTGTTATTAAAATGTATACATAAAGAATTCCCTGTTTTGATTTTTATTGAGCTGCACATTTTTCTCTGCTCCCTTCCCTGCTTTTCCCCTCCCCTTCAACCCTCTTCCAAGGTCCCCATCCTCTCAATTTACTCAGGAGATCTTGTCTTTTTCTACTACTCATGTATATTAAATCTATGTATGTCTCGCTTAGGGTCCTCGTTGTTGTCTAGATTCTCTGCGATTGTTATTTGTGGGTTGGTTTTCTTTGCTTTATGTTTAAAAACCACTTATGAGTGAGTACATGCGATAATTGTCTCTCTGGGTCTGGGTAACCTCACTCAAAATGATGTTTTCTAGCTCCATCCATTTGACTTTCATTTAATTATTTCACTTGTGAATAATTATATGTAATGATAACTATAGAAAGTAAAACTTTGGGTAGAAAAGACTTCTAGAGATTAAGTAGACTTGATGGAGCAGGTTCCAAAACATGGGTCCAGAAAAAACCAATACAAAGAGCATTGACCTATCTCTAACCAAGTGATAAATTACTGATCGTTAGGTAAGCACCATGATGGGAAAGAGAGTGGTATGGAAAAGACCACAGAGCAATACAGAGCAACAGGTAGATATACATTTACTGAGGATAGGAACCAATCATTTCCATTTTAAAGTGTCTGTTTGAGGTATCAGGCGACTGAAAATGTCCAGAGAGTGGATTTATACATCAGAAATTCATGTATGAGTTATGAAATAACACATGATGGGACTGGATTGTTGAAGGAGGTGCTGCACAGCTGATTCCAGAGCTGAGTTCTCTGCTTACCAATCTGCAGTGCACATGCACAAATGCATGCACACACACACACACACCCCACCACCACCACCACCACCGCCTCCGCCGCCGCCGCCGCCACCACCACCACCACCACCACCACCACCACCTCCAAAACTAAAACAGAGCAAAATAAAAACCTCTCCCTTTCCATCTGCCAAGAACCTCTACTTTTGAAACTCAATTGTAACTTTGGTTATGCAAATGGCATAACTAATATCCCATGTCATGAATATACAAACTACATAGACATTCAGGATTTGTAATCAAATGCTGAGTTAAGTGCTATCTGGGAATGGCAAGAAGGATGAATTTGGACATTATCTTATATTCTGAAGCACTATACATATTTATTTCTTTCATGGTAAAAAGTTCAGAGATCAATGATAATGAACCAATATTACCACAAGATTATATGACAACAAACAGACAACAGACAGAGGCTTTCAGAAGTAGTTCGGAGCAAACACTGAAAATAATGAACACTTTCGATCAAATGCCAAGATCCTCAGTACCCAACTGTACGTCAGCTCAGCCCAAAGTGACGATTATTTATGTGTAGATCATTGGTTACTGACTCAATTTTTATCCAGAATGAGCTTCTTGGAAAACATAACGTAATGCATTTTAGAAATATCTCAACTAAAATGTTAAACTAAAATTATCTAAAAACATTTTATAAGCCTTCCAGCATTCTAAAAAATTCACAATTGGTATGCTTCGTTCATTGATCAGCTTGCTCTAATTGCTTTCCAAGAATTATTTCAATTAATTTTCCAAACAACTATTAAGAGGGTGGCATTCCTTTCATCTTTACTTTAGAGATTTATGTTTACAGATGAGGATAGTGATGGAGTTTAAATCGTTCATTCTGGTTAACAGCACTAGTAAATCCTGAGTATCAAGTGGAAAATTAACCCCAAATCAGAGACTCGTTAAGACTAAATTAAATCTCAGACTGGAATGGGTCTTCAGTAAAGCAATTGTACTGTTGATGAGCTGCCTCAGCAGTAAAGAACACATGTTGTCAGCATCCACCTGGTTGCTGAGAGTCACCCCTAATCCCAGTTCCATGGAGTATCTAATGCTCTCTTCTGGTCTACAAGTCCAACAGGCATTCAAATACATTTTGATATATTCAGGCAAAGCAGTCATGCACACAAAATAAAATAAATAATTTTAAAACATAAAAAGTGATTGTAATATGTGATCTTTTAAGATAGCTCTTCCTGATCCCCACTTCCTGCTAGTCATGTTCCTGTGGCTTTGCTTACACATGTGCTTCTCGGCAACAGAATCTGGCAAAGGTGGAATGATGTCCTTTCTTGACACTTTAACAGAAGACTTTCCCAAGGATGCTTTGATGGAGGAAGCTGCCATGTTGTACAGATCCCACATCAAGGAACTGAGCATCATCACTGGCCAACAGCCAGAGAAGAACTTCACCTCTTCCTCCAACAGCCTGTGAACAACTGCACATTGCCAACAGCACAGTTCAGAGAAAGATCATTTTTCAGTAAACCTGACACCTTCAGGATCAGAAACAAAAGCTCCAACCAAGCCAGACCTGGATTCTTGGCCCATAGAAAATCTTATTTGATAAAAAACGTGTGGTGTATTATGCTGTTACATTTAGGGGTCATTTGCAGCAGAGCAATCAATAAGTTTATTTGTTCTGTGTTAGTACCGGGAACATGTCAAAGCACACTGTAGCACTTTAAAGTAATTCAAAACACCTTATTTCCATGTAAGATTCACTTAAACGATGTCTTACATGGGAGAAAAAAATCAAACAAATGATAATGTTGTTCCAGTCCAGGAAGAAAGAGACTTCATGAAGAAAATCTTCTCAGTTCTACAAGTCACCAGTTTCAAAGTTACAAGAATCGAGAAGTCCAGACACGGGGAACAGGGGCATCTTGAGAGTTCAGGGTCTTGTTGTTGGGTATTCTCTTCCCTGCACACCAGACTGTCATAGTTTTGGTACCCAGAGAGACATAAACAGTTCAATATAAAGAGAAAGGGAAGGAAATAACATACTTAAAATTAATTAACTCAGAAGACAAAAACAGAAATCAGTTGAAAGGAAATGGAAACACAGATTGCTCTGCACCTCCAAGCCAAGCCACCTCTGTCCACATGCATGCAGGGGCCTAAAGGAGATAGCTGTCCTGGAGGAAAATAAGGTCGCATCTTCTACTCTTTACCCTACCATTCATGCAACAAACTTTTATGAACACTTACAAATAAATTACTTAGAAGACTCTAATTCTCTCTCTGGATATCACTAGACTAGTTCAGGTTTCAAAAGCTTACCATTGACATTTAGCCAAGAGACAATCATTTTCTTCAATAAACTCATTGATCCAGACAACATATAATTTGAAAGTTAGGATTATCCTCATTATTACCTCTTCTGTCATACCATCCTCTGTATTGATTTACAGCAAATGTCTGGATAATGGTCTCTGAGTTACTACAAATGAGATATTTGTAATATATATATATTTTAAGTTTTTGGATTCATGGTGCCTTGCTCCTTATTTTATACATCTTGTTATTATTTGAAATGCCAACAAAAGTCTCAACGGGTTTACAAAATTTCATTAATAGAATGCATTTAATCCCAGTAGCCTATCACAGGCTCGCACCTCAGCATGCTGAAGAGGCAGGTGATTTCAATTATCTGTAGAGAGCTTCCTACAACCCAAGGCTTGTTACTGTTCCTCACATCCAGAGAAGATCACACTCACACTACATATGATTATTCTAGGAAGATATGTATCCTTTCCCTTTTAAGCTCTTTGTCAAGGCATTTCACCACCACAACGGGAACAGAAACCATGGCATTTCTCTTCATCCCCTTTCTCCTCCAGTGCTGTGCTTGTGACTAGTGAATCCAATAAACTTTTTAATGTCTCCTACTTTGTTCTTTCAGAAGACCACTTATTTCTTTGATAGCTTACTTTGGCAAGTGAATAGTCAGCTTTCTGATTAAACTTAAAAATGATCATGGGGAATATTTGACTTCAATGTCAGATGGAATATTTCAATAATCAATAATCAGCTTCTTTCCCCCATCTTTATAAAGTTCAGAATCTCCTACCTAGGTTAGAGTGACACCCATGGTAGGCAGGCATTCCCCCTTCAATTGAGGTGATTAAGATGACTCTCCGCAGATGATCCCTCATGAAGACTTTGTTATCAGTTCACTGTAGATTTTTCTCGAGTCAGCAACTAATCTAAGCATCACTGTGGTATCGCCTAGGAACATATATCTGTTTAGCTGAATGATCATCCCTCTCCAATTTCTTGATTCTTGTCCAAGAGTCTGTTGATGCTGAAGAGTGTACTTCTTGAATTGCATTGGCAAAAATGGGACAAGACTTACCACAAGAGCACAAAAGCAGGAAAAACAACTTTGCCCTAAAGCCAACATTTTTCTTCACACAGGAAGATTGATTAAACTGAGGACACATTTCGGGGTGTTATTCTGAGACACTGGAGAAGAACTGTGTTCTATTAAGATGCTCAAAGCTCAAGCTCCTCAGGATATTCTAGATGAAAAATTTGCAGTAGATTGATTTTAGGGATGAACATATCCGTATATGTGTAAAAATACATCTACAAAAATGAAGTTATAAAATAGTGTAGTGGGCAGGGCGCTAAAGTGTCCTGGAGATGTCTGCAAATCCTGCTGCTATGTGCTAAGATATCACATTTTTACATCATTTAATTTTTTATCTAATCAACTTTAAAACCCTCAGATATTACCTCTTATTATTGACCTGGTTGTAGTAGGTCAGAAAAGGCCAAAAGCTTGAGATGAACAATGAAGTAGAAAGAATCCTTGCAGCAGGAAGTACCAGGATAGACTTTGAGAACCACAAAGTACTCAGCCCACAAAAACTGGGAAGTATTTTGTAGCATGATTAACAACAACTCAGAGATAGAAACTTAGGTTCAGCCTGAAGGTCAGAAAAGCTAAACAGCCAGCCACTAACTCTTACCTCTTCCTCAGTCTGAAATGGTGATCCTGTCTCCAGGAATCTCAGAATGAGACTGTCTGCGAGCTGTCTCTTCCCATCTTACATTCTTCTCTAGTGCTGGAATTAAAGGCCTGCACCACTACCACCTGGTTTCTATGGCAAACCAGTGTGGCTACTGGGATTAAAGGGTGTGTCACCATTGCCTGGTCTATAAGGCTGACCAGGCTTTCTGTTTTACTCTCTGAATTTCAGGCAAGCTTTATTTATTAAAATACAAATGAAATATAACGATGATATTTCAAAAAGGGAGAATGGGACAACCAAGTTAAATTATTCCCCAGAGATATTCCAGGGAATGTAGATGGTCTATGGAAGGCCATGCAGAAGGGAAGTACACTGAGCCCCGGGATGCAGCCAGCAGGGCACCCTGTGGTAGGAAGAAAGCTCAAGGCAACTCACTCCAGGCCTCTGATGTCCAACATATCCCTCACTTTTTGCTATTTCTATGACCTGTACTTCAAATATACAAATAAATGAACTATGGTATTGATTCTTTAATTTAGTAATTTCTACCTATTTTGTTGCCTGCTGTTCTAAAACCTTGAAGACTGACACATGGTAGGGTCTTCAATGTTTCAGAAAATAAAGCCTGTGGTGATACTTTGTTTGTACTGTAACAGAAAAAGAAGCTTGCCTGAAGAGCAGAGATGAGCTAGCCACACTAGTTAGCCACAGAGGTTAGGTAGTGGTGGCACACACCTTTAATCCCATCAGAGACAGAGGCAGAAGGATTTCTGTGAGTTCAAGGCCACCCTGGGCTGTTCGTAACTGATCCAGTCTAAAAGAGAAATAGAGCCCAGAAGTAATGGTGGCTCACATATTTAACCCCAGCACTGGGGAGTCACATGCCTTTAATCCCAGCACAAGGGAGTTGGAGATAGGAAGGAATTTGGTTGAGAAATAAAAGAAATATAAGGCAAGAGGAGACAGGAGCTCATTGAATTCAGTCTGAGGATTCATGGACACAGGATCCTGCCCACTTTGGTTTGAGGATTTGGTAGAAGTAAAAGGTCTCTTTAGTGACTCACTCCTTTACTTCTCTGATCTTTCAGCATTTAGCCTGATATCTAAATCCAGGTTTTTAATTTTTAAGACCAATTATATGTTTTGCTACAAAGCCAATATGCACCCTCTACTAATACAATGTGATAATATACATATACGTATATATATATATATATATATGCATATATAAAACTTTTCCCTTCCCATATTTGCAACTCATTATTTAACATCTTTCCTTTATCTTCCCGTTTCTTTTTCTCTTCCTCTTTCTTTAACTTTAGCAACATTGGTGTCTAGGGTCATGTGTTTCTCTCTTGTCAGGGCTTTCTTACGTATTGTGTGATGCTGTACAAAATTGCTGATTTCAAGTCCTTAGAAGCCAAGCAAAAGGTCTCCAGACTTCTCCAAAAATTCCCTGGAGTACAAAATTCAGTGCTGATTGAGAACCCCGGGAAGAGGTAAAGTTGCCAGGCTGAGATTGGGGTGGAGCCAGAAGATGTTTAAACATTCATGGTTAATTAAAAAGAATTACCAGCCAAATACTAGAATAGGCCTGCCTAATTCCTTACAACTCGCTAGGCAAGCAGCCAAGTTCAGCTGCCCCAGTTGGCAAAACAGAAAGAGGTGAGGAAACAGGGTGAGGAGCAGAAACAATCACAAATGTAGGGCAAATATCACAAACACAAATGTAGAAGAAATATTACAAAGAAATATGTAGGGCAGTATTTATGGATGGCAGAGCAAGTTACAGATAAAAACCCTAGATGACGCTCTTCCCTTTTGGCAACCAGTCATCTTGCATTGCATTGTTAGGGAATATCTGGACCAACTAGAGCCCTTCTCTTTTCCTTTGCGTGAAATAGTCTTTGCTGAGAAGTCAGAACATCAGGACATTGTTGCCCATATTTTGATAATGTATCAGCTGAGAAAACAAACATCCATTGCTAATAAAGATCAAATGAAAACAGTGATGGCCAACTTGGTAATGACTTTTATTGCCAAGCTGCCCCACTACAGGCTCTTATCTAAGAGCCAAGCCACTTGGCAGGCCTCTCTTTTAGGTAGAAACAGTTTGAAAGCCTGAGCCAACACTGATCCTCACATCCGTTCCTCTCTGGTGGGCTTATGTTTTCTGGCTTGTCTCCAATCACCTGAGAGCAGACCTTGACTTTGTGATGGTTGAAACTGTGTCCCTCTGAAAGCCCGGAAAGGAAAGTCAAAAGGAAAAATGGCATCTCTGAATTGTCCTGGCATTTCGTGACTGAAACTCTATGCTAGAAGGAACCTCATTTGCGTACACCATATAAGAGCCCATTTGCTTGAAATACATTTTGACTCTGTGTTCTAGAGACTGCAACAATGATTTCTTAGCCCCCTCCTCATTTTCTTCCACAGGGATGAAACTGGGATCCAATCTCCTTCTCCCTTCTCATGCAGTACCAGATGATGTGGTCTGAGACCCCCTTACAGAATCTGTCATTCTTCTGCCTTCACCTGAGACCATCTTTCCACTGGCTCCCTCTGCACGAAACACAGCACCTACTTCCTGACTGGAAAACAATATGGGCATAGACCTGCCTCAGATACTTTTTGAAATTTCTCCTTTCTTCGTACTACTGGGAATGAGTTCATTCTTGGACCTCTGCAAAGCTCTCCCCGAATTCCCTGAGAATGTTTAAGCAGCACTGCCACCATCCACTCTGCTTCACTTTCTAATTTGATCTATATTTTGTGCACAGTGACTAATGATTTAAAACAATTATATTATTTTCCAGTTGACTGCTCTTCTCCTTCCTTCTAGGATATGAGTACCACAAGGACAAGGTCTTTAATGTGTTACTAGTTTTCCTTCCACATTATAAAATATCTGGCCCAGAGCAGATACCTAAAATAGGCGTGTCAATGAGCTTCTTATATCTAGCATTTTTATGTAAACAGAAAGCAGTAAAAAAATAGTGAATCAGCTAACACGTGAGTTTTGCTACTTAAATTATCAGGCATTGATGATGTTATTACTTTACCTCTGCATCCTCATAGGCATGACTTCAAAATCATTAAAGGAGTATAACTAGATCAGTGTATTAAGTGTAAATAAATATACGCATTCTGGCTCATTTGGTTTTGATTTTATGATAGCAGTGTGATTTTGTTGAGAAAAGTTCATGGTAAACTCAACAAGACTGAGTGCATAACACTGGAAAGCTTATTGAAATTTCTAAGTAATCCACTATTCAAATTCGTTTTAAAAGAAGATGTCATAAACATATAAATTTTTCAGCGGTAATTACACGAAGCCTTCTCAATTCCCTAGCATGAAAAGCTGTCTTAGATAACATCGAGTCTTGCCCATTCATTCATTTTACAAGCATTTCTTTCACACCTACTATGTGCTGGGCACTATAATTAGAAGAAGGAACTAAACAAAACAGGAATCAATAACGTAGCGAGACAGCTGCCTCCCTGAGCCACTTTAGCAAGCACCTCTTTTGACAGCAGTGGAACTTTTCTTCCGCCATTTTCTACGATTCACAGGATCCAAGGAGCGTTAACTCTCTTCTTACTAGGAGTAAGTTTGCTCTTTTCCCCACCCTTTATTTTAAAGTACCTGTGCAGCTCCAAAATTAAGATCTATTATTCTCCACCAGTGCCACAGGGAGAAATATGTAGGGAGTGATTCTCAGATTTTGATTTATCAAAGACAAAGCCATTTGTATTTCACACCAGGGAGTGTTTATACATAAAGCCCTTCTCATCAAGTAAGTGTGGACAAAAATATCTTTGGAAACAGTGGCAAGTGTTCACTATGTAGAGATGGATTTAAATGATCTTCGCACATACTCAGTATTTGCTCTTTTCTGCTATGGCTGCAGCAGAAATCCATCCATCCCAGGAAACTATCAGTTCTGATTTTGATTCAGTCCTAACCATAACCACCAGGAGGCCGGAGGCTTGGTGCATCTGCTCCTTCATCCCTGACTATTGAAATGCATGGCATGATTCCCATATGTGCGGCACTCCTGTGGCAGCTGGGTGGTTGGCATTTTCAGACATGGGGGCGTTCTTTCCTTGCGTGTCTTTCTGTTTGGTTAAGTGTTTCTACAGCTCCTAAGAATAGTCTCATTTTCCTCATAAAACCTGAGTTAACTAGACTACATGATATTTTCCTTCCTATTTGGCCTGACATCTCACTTCTGCAGAAAGCCACCTCTGGATACACATAAACCAGATGTCCTTTAGCCATTTCTAATCTTTAACTATTTTTACATCCAACATTTATTTCCTAGAAATGAAGAGAAACAAAAAGAGGAAGAAACTTTGGCTCTCCCACAAAGCACAATAAAGTATAAAATGTGGCTTCTGAAATATATAATTTCATGTCAACCATCAACCCACAATTTTGGTGAAAATATTTTTAATTGAAAATTCCCATGAGAAAGAAATTGCAAACATATACACAAACTCTCATCCACACCGTGTGGGAAACACCAATAAACTTTGACCTTCTGTTCACTACCAATCAAAATTAACACTGAGATTAAATATATACAGCAGTAGATTAAAAGTGTATTCATGTCACTATGAAAACCCAATATTGAACTATTCTGAAACAAAATTATCAATTAATATTGTGCTTTTGTCTATTTTTATTCAATTTTTAAACAAAGAAAACAAACTATCTTTTTTCATTATACATACCTATACAAGTTCCCACTGCCTCCCCTCCTCCCATAACCTCCACATACCCTTCCACCCCACCCCTATCCAATCCTCAGAGAAGGTAAGGCAAAAAATGTCCACCCCTCAAATTGAATGTTCTCTCATTCTTCTCAAATACAGTTATAAAATTTACTCAGATTTCAAGACCCATATCATGTGATCTTCTTAAATATTTCTCTCATACTTTTATAATGTTTTTGTGGTAGTGGTTATCAAACTCAGAGTATGTTACCACTGAGCTATGGCTCCCACTCGCTGTCATTAAAAAAAATTGAGACATGCATGACTTTACCGACTTACTCACAATGATCTTGAAGTCTGCAACCCACAGAAGCCTTCTGCCTCAGACCTATGCTACCAGGCCTAGCTGTTTCTTGTGTCTTTAATTAAAAAAAATGTCTTTCCAAGAATACATTATGGGTCCTTTTGGATCTAAAAGAAATAAAGGATCCTCAAAGGGAAAATGAGAAGAAATGAAACAAAAGAATGAAGGACAAAGAAGAAGGAAGACTACGGAGGTGGAAGGAGGCTGGGAATGCCTCGAGGACATCCCTGACAATGTGATCTGGAGCGGCCACAGAGCGTTTCAACACCCGTTACCTCACGGATCAGTTCGATGGAGTCTTACCAATATCCGCTTGTTTTTCATAACAGGACCAGAGAAATTAAACCCTGTATGCATTTACCTAGACAGTAGCATGCAGAGCTGGGGTTGGATACAAGCCCTGGAAGAGGAGAACTGTTTAACAAGGTCTCAATGAGAAAAGGCAGCACTGAGCATCAGATGCATTTAGACGAGGCTGAGGAGGCAGCAGGATTTGGGAGGAATTGTGGAAGAGGTCCGTCCGCACAGAAGCCACACAAACAGGAAAATACACACTAGGCAGAGCTTGGGCAGCAGACCAAGGACGAGGCTGAAGCAGAGGGGAATCCATAGGTTGCTTTATGAGGTGGAGAATATTTTTTAAATCAATATACTATAACTGAAAATAACATATGTTTTTACATTTTTTAATTAATTTAATAATTGTCTGCTTCCAGAGACTTGCACTGATCCCAAGGCATCAACACTCTTTGCAACACATTCTTTCGCACATTATGTTATCTGAAGCACAGGATTCTGGACCCTGCCTCGTTTGCTGACACAGAGGTTGCTTGAGGACAGCTAGATCGAGTCCTGTCTCCACACTCAGTCCTGCCAGGCAGTGCTCTTTACTTGGAAAGCAGGCATGGAACACTCACTGAATCCACAAACTTTATTTGGACTCCGCCAACCATTTTGGATTAAAAAATATGCTAATTTGATTTTCTTATCACTGTACTCATGTTAAATGTGACTCCTAATTTATGTGTTTGGCCCAAAGTAATTCGACTCCTGGCCCCTTATGAGGTATCATGCTTGGCAGAGCACACCTCTCCCTGTGGTGCCTGAGCGATTTTACCTCTTTAAGTGCAATACTTTTCTATTAAACCATATTCCAATACTAATAGAAAAATCAAGCTAGCATTGCTTAGTCCCAGAGGGGAGGGGCATTTTGACGTTCCATAGCTTCTCTGCTCTTTAAGGGGACAGTCAAAGAACAACGCAGTGACTCCCATTTGACACCAGCCCCAACATGGAAATGCAATTCCGCAAATCAGCATCAAACAGTGAGTCTGAATGGGATGTGGGGAGTTCCTTCTTCCACGCAGGAAACACCGCATGCGCAGGGAAAGAGGTTATTTTGTACGCCAATTACTTAAAATTACACAACACTAATCCCCCTGTTGTTTCGTCATACCCTCCTTGGGTTTTTATCTCCTTTGTTTTACACTAAACAGAGTGACCTTTAAACCCCGAGAAGAAGAGCTAATTATCGCCATGTTATCGCCGTGTCCCGATTCTATATAGCAGAAATTTGAGGGCGAAAAGTGTACTAGACACGAACAAACAAACACATCTGTGGAATTCACGTAAGAGCCTTTTGGCTACCTTTGCCAGAGCCCACTTTCAAATACTGAATTTCTTGTCTGGGGAGGAAAAAAATTAAAGGTATGTAAAACAAACAGATCACGGGCAAAAGGACTCCTCAGACTCACCGAGGGAAGGGAGACGGGTGAGTCTATTCATCTGCTCACACTCTTTTTCGGCACTTGGAAATATGCTGGGCATAGATAATGTCCTTCCCTCTTGAAGTGCGGCACGATGTGGCTATTGTTTCTGGCAACCATCAGCATCGTGGAGGATTCACGAGAGCCAGGAATCTCGCCACGGCAGGGATACTGCCAGTTGCTGAGAAAGAGACCTGCACACAGCCTCCTCTGCCTCTCTCTGCCTTGCAAACTCAGGAATTCAATTCATCAAGAGAATTCGTCATATGGACCACTGACAGCCTAACTTTCAGCACCAAAAGGTGATCGGTGTGTTCCGTGACAAGTCACATGCCACAAGAATGATGAAGTAGGGGCTGCCAGGAAGCCCATGCTACACAATGACTTATTTGTCGTCTGTGCCCTGTGGTCATTTGTTTTCTGAACTGGAGCAATATTGAACTTTCTGTATGAGTCTTCATCCCTTATGCGTCCCTCTCCACCCTGACTGATGAATTCCTTCCTTAGTTTCCATCATTCTCCTTTTGCTCCTAAGCATGGACTTGGTGAATGGTACCTCTGCGGGGCTGGGCTGCCGAAATGTCATGCCCAGTTGTTTATATTGGGAAACTTCTGCCAGGCAGTGAATATTAAGCAAGATTAACCCTTTAATTTCTCCTCCGGAATAGGTATGGGACTTCTCTCGAAGAGGAGTCAGGGTTATAAAATAAATCTAATTTCATCAAATGTTCTGAAAACCATGCTTGCTACCAGGCCATTCCCAATAACAGTATTTTATATATTTCACAGTATATGTGGGCAAATGTTCCTTCAGCACTTGTTACAGCCAGCAGAAAACTATCCCTCTATGTAAAATCACAAATTTTCTGTGAAAAAAATATTGGTGTAAAATGGCTTTTGCAAAATACAACAAAACATATTTTCATACCAGGTTGTATGAGGTCACAATCATGTAATAGCTAATCAAGTATATACTCTTATCCTGTATGTAAATCAAAATGGACCTAATGACATAATGTAAATATAAGAAGGATCTCAGTAGTCCATATGAATTACAGCTACTGTGTTGTAAGGAGGCCGCTTGTTCATTTCCCAGCTGACTAGATGCCCAAAATAACCACACAGAAACTGTATTAATTAAATCACGGCTTTTGGCCAATTACTTACGTGTATTGCTAGCTAGCTCTTACATATAGAATTAACCCATCTCCATTATTTTATATTTTACCACAAAGCTCCTGGCCTACAGGCAAGGTTTCAGCATGCCTGTCTCTGGTGGTACTTCATGGCTTCTCCCTGACTCCGCCTCCTTTCTCCCAGCATTCAGTTTAGTTTTCCCCCACCTACCTCTATTAGGTAGGCCCAAGACAGTTTCTTTATTAACCAATAGTATATAGAGAATACAGAAAAGAATCCCACATCACTACTGGATAAAATAATTTAAATTTGTATTTTACACATATTATTTTTGGGGTAAGATGCTGAAACACCTTATAGAAATTTTATAACATGATAAAAATACAAACAAGTAGAAATTAGGTAAGGAAATAAATGTAAAGCAAGGATAAAGTTTTTTCTGGATATACTAAATTTCTGTATAATTATTGAAGTCAGATTATACATTTCACTGGGAAGTTCGTTTTTGATCAGCCTAGCTACAAACCCTGTGATCCACAATGCTGACCTGCCTGTATGACACGCTGGTATATTAATGGCACAAACTGTGGAAGTAACTAACAACTATATGACTGGATTTAAGGATCACTCCATGAGATAGAACCTAGGACTGACACTGCTTAGGACGGCTGAGAACCTGAGACTAGATAGGCCATGGGCCTTAGGGAATAGCAAATACTATTTTTCTGCTAAAGGAACATAGCAATAAAATGACTTCTAATGACATTCTCCCATACCATAGGTCAATGTCTCTCTCATTCAACCATCATCAGAGAAGCTTCCTCCCACAGTGGATGGGAACTATCACAGAGACTCACAACTGGAAAATACACAGAAAGTGACAGACCTTTGGAATACTCACTCCTAAATGAGATGTCTCCATCAAATCCTTCTTCTCAGGGCCCTGGAAACTATGAGGAAGAGGAGGCAGAGAGAGTGTAGGAGCCACAAAGGATGTAGGACATCAAGGAAACGAGAGCTTTCCCAACACAACAGGACTGATGGACACGTGAATGCACAGAGCCTGTGGCAGCCTGCACAAGGCCTGGTCCAGATGAGGTCCCAGTGTTGAGAGCAGAGGACATGAGTTCCCATTCCTAACCTAGACACTGTCTGCAATAGACAACCACCTGCAAAGAAAAGTTGGCGTTCCCCAATGGAGTCTCACTAGGTCTAGAAACCAAATGACAGACAGAACAACAATGAACTCAATGGCATTTTTTTCAAGATTTATTTTTTTCTCATATTGCTTTGTTTTCCTGTTTTAAACCTTACTGGTCTTTTGTGTACATATTATGATTTTCATTTTTTTATGAGTTTTTCATATGTGTGTTTTTGTGTGTATGGATTTGTTTCTTTATTGAGAGAGAAAGAAGGTATGGAGTTGGATGGGTACGAATGTCAGGGCTGTCTGGGAAGGGAAAACTGTGATCAGAATATACTGTATAAAAATTAATTTCCAATAAAAAATAAAGAAGAGGGCATGTTTTGTGAAACCAATTTTCAAACATTTTATATACACACACACACATATAAATATATATAAATGTACACACATACATATGTATTTACATATGTTGAACATAGGGCAGGATTTACCTGGTCAGGAAATTTTAGTATTTAACACAGATATTTTCCTCTATTTCTTAGGTTGTTAAAAATTAGCTTGTATTATTATTATTAAAGACAAAAGTAGTGAAGTTGTTAAACATAGAAGGCCCCTCAAAAACTGTAGTCATTTTGCACATTATGGTAGTTTTAAGACAGACTCCTAAAAAGCTATGTTTGTCTATTCAACTTTTGAACTCTGTTACCACTAATCATTATTGTTTTCAGGTCTGGTTCATTATCAGTGAAGACAACTGGATTCTATTGTTTTAAAAAAAATTAAAAAGGAAATTCTTTAAGTTTCATTTTGAAATAATTCCTTGAGAATTTCATAATGTATATAATAAAATATAATCATAAATATCCCACTTCCCTTCCCACACCTTTTACTCCTAAGTCATGCATTTTTTTCTTTTTATTACTAAATTAAATTTGTGGTGCTAATATATGTGCAGCCATCCACTAGAGCACGGGGATCCCGTCATCAGCCATGCTCTTAAAGTAGAATGATTCTCCCTCCTCTAGAAACTATTGGTGATAGATCCTCAGTAAGTGGTGGGATCTGGAGATTCCATCCCACCCTGCCAAGGCTCAGGGAACATCTTGGAAGGAAGGAAGGAGAGCAAGAAAGAGATGGGGGATGGGAAGAGGGCTGTGAATTGCATGACTGTTACACGCTAAAGACACAGCAGCTCTGGTCACGTACATAAGATCCAGCCAGTAAAAATCCCTGCATGATGGTGTAGATTGTCTGATTTAGAATTCTAGCTACTCCAAAGAGAATCAGTAAACAGGGTCAAGGTGAGAGCCAGCGAATCTATAGAGAAGAAGGATCCATGAAACTTTGAAAGAAAATTCTCTGTACTCAAAAAGTAGAAACTGTGAAATGGGCTGAATGACTTTTTAAATTATCATGTTTCTTTATCCTGCAGGTCAGGGAAGTTCAGTGATATTATCTCTTGCTGGCCAGCAGATATGTGACCCCCACAGTGGCACCAGTTCATGGTTTAGACGTATTTTACTTGCTTTGTTAGGCATGTGTTTGATTCCTATGGGACTTGATTTTCATTCTTTGGTATTAGGAGATGGCATGACATGTAGTTAAGAATACATAGTCTGAGGTGGGAGGGAAGTGTCTGCTATTCCAGAGGACCCAAGTCCAGGTTTGAGAACCCACATGGTCTCTCCCACAACTGTGAAATTTAATTTCTCTATGCCTCAGGTTCTTCAATAAAAAAAAGTGGAAAGTGAAGCTCTCTTCTGTCTGTCTGTCTGTCTGTCTGTGCTATACATACGTAAATACACACAAAATGTCTATACATATAACATTATTATTAAATAAATCTTATAAGAAACCTTTAAAAAAAGGATGTGGGATTTATAACAGAAAGGCGGCGAGCAGTGGGGCCTGACCAATGCACTTCACTGCTTTGTGCTTTGTGCATTGCCTTTCATTTCTGCAAAGTGAGAACAAAACTCACATCAACTTTCTGCACTGTTTGTGTCAATGAAATAACATATTATGTTGCCTAAAGCAAATAGTCACTGAAACGTTCTTGTGGTTAAAATAGTCAATATAATTTATTATCAATAATTATTCCATCATCATCATATATAACTATTACTAGTTAACTAATAATGTTTATTTCAAGTATAGCACAACAGTCTACAATCATGACAACTCTGTCTTAAAATGAAGATAGTCAGTATGGATATCACCTAAACAGCAACACTTTCCCCAATTGACACTTATATGTGAGTTATAAGTTTATTACAGCTTTGTAACGTAATACCCTTTTTTCTTCTTCCTTATGAGGGAAGTAGAGTACCAAAAAAAAGCTAACAGCAGTAATTAGACATGTAATTAGTTTTGACCATTAATCATGAAAAGAAAAGGTCACTGTATTGATGGGGCTGTGAGGAGTTGCAAGAACAAAAGTCCTTTAGAGGACAGCTACCCCAGCACAAATTTTCTGCTGCTGTAAAAAAGAAAAGAGGATGTTACATTACTAATAACATTAATTTCAGAACTTGACACAACACATCAGCAGTCATACTTCATGTGGAAATGGCATAAGGAGAGGAAAACTCAAAAGTCCTTCCTTGCTATTTACAAGTATAAGTTTCTTAACTGTGCATATTCTAGTTACTATTTCAATGAATTTGCATTAATTTAATCCACAGAGGTTATAAATTTGATTCATGCAGCATTTTGTAGTTCTCCAAGACACTAACAGATTATCTATTATCCAATCCATAAATATGAAAATTAAAAAACAAATCAGTGATGTAAGAGGCAAAGCATTGTGCTCCTTCAGGAAGGCATTAAAGAAGCCTAGTTCACGCTGTGTTGAAATGGGAGTAGCTTGTGAAAGTCAGTCAGAGAACACAAGTTTGGCCCAGTACTAAATAATTTGGTCTCCACTTACTTAACTCTAAAAAAGAAAACCAATTATTCCTAGTTTAGGAATACATTATGAGGATAACATGTGATGTTTATAAATGCTTCTGAACTGGAAATATAGAAGTGGTCAACATTTCATAGTTGACCTTCAGTTAGTGACAAGAAGCCATGTGAGCAGAGAGGGTGAAAAAAAAGCTAGCTGAGATGTTTCCCCAAAGATTAAATGTAACAGTGTGTACCAAATTTAAAACTCCAATTTGCCATTATTCCTCTATTAAATTCACTATGCCTCAGGTTATTCACGTGAAAAAGTGGAAAGTGAATATTTTTTCACTTTTCCCCTTTGATTAAAAATAGATTATTTTCTCATATAATATATTGTTTTTAAATTCAAATGTCCAGATTTTGTTAAAGGCCACAGGAACAACACTCTCTCTTTCCCTCTCTCCTGTGTGTGCATGCACACACATAGAAGTACAAACAAATACAAATACACATATATACACATAAACATACATTCAAAGAAAAATTATTTATGAATATAAATTGCCTAAAATCATGACCCAATGACAAATATGTTAGATGAAAAGATTTAAAACATCTTATTTACAGATTACTAAAGAACTAAAGGGATGTTGGGAATCATTTTTGGGAAACTATATAAACAAAATCAAAATATTAAAAAATACAGAAATTTTCAGAAAACACAAAGAAATTATGAAGTTAAAACTACAATAAATGGAATAAAAAACTACAGCAGAAATATCTGCTATATTGTGGATGTAATATCACTGTACACAAGAGTCCATAGCAAGGTCTTTTTGTTTGTTTGTTTGTTTGTTTGTTTGTTTTTCGAGACAGGGTTTCCCTCTAGTTTCTAGAGCCTGTCCTGGAACTAGCTCTTGTAGATCAGGAAGGTCTCGAACTCAGAGACCCGAGTGCTGGGATTAAAGGCATGTGCCACCACCGCCCGGCCATAGCAAGGTCTTGATCCCCATGTGTCACTCTAAAAGAAGTGAAGACATTGGAAAGGAGATATGGAATTCATTAGGTATCAGAAATAAAAATGACAATGATGATTGTAACCTTTGGACACAAACTAGGAAACCAACACAAATAATGTGTGATCACAGAGAGGTATAGAGAAGAAAGCAGTTAAAATATTTAAGAAAATTATGTTTGCAAACTTCCCACATTTGAAGGGGGGAACAATCAGTGTTACCATCCAAGAACTACAAAGCCTTCCGAGCCAGATAAACTTAAAGTTGCCCGCAACATGGTCCATTCTAAACCAAACTTTCAAAAACAAAGAAACAACTTGTCCCATTTGAGGAATCCTTAAAATATTATTGGCAGTATCATCAACAGAAACTCTGGTGGTCAGACAGCACATCCTGATACTACATAGTTCTCGATGAAAAGAATAAAACCTGGCAACCAGAACTCCCATGACCAGTAAAAGCTGTGAACCGGGAAAGAGCAATTATAAAACTCAAAGCTGAATTTTATTTCAATAGACCAGCTCTTCAAGGGGGTGGAGGAAATCTTCAGCAATAGTGGTAAAACCAAATGAACAAATGAAAACAAACCAGAGAAGTGGGAAGAAATCAAAGACGGTAATAAAGTAGCAATGAACTAAAGGACCACATTTTGTCAGGTACAGAACTTAAGAAACTAAAATATTTTAAATCACTATTAGTTTGTATTTTGTGGCACAACTGAAGAGCAAGATGGTTTTGTGCCATCAATAACCATGGTTGACAAGCACAGCTGTAGCAGAGAGAGAGGGGGAAAAGGAGAGATAGAGTAAATAAATTAGAGGAGACAGATGAGAGGGAAAGAAAAGAGTGAGAAAGGAGGGCAAGGCATGGGAGGGGAGAAGAGGAGAGAAGAGGAGAGGCAGAGGTGTTAGGCTGTGATGATATTGGAGTCTCTGCACATAATTCTGAATAGAAAATAATACAGTCCCAATAGATAACAACAAAAAATTTTTTAAAAATCTGTTTTAAAAGAATAAGAACATTTTCTTCAGTAAAATAAGCCAGACAACAAAAGATTGTATACATTACTTTCTCATTTCATGGACTCTGAAAATGGGAAATCAATGTATGGTGATTTCCAGTGAACTGGTGCTTTTCTGGAGCTTGAAAACTGAATTTTACTGAAACAGGGGCAGTAAGGGACATTTTGGGGTGATGTGAACTCTCTCTGCTTTGAGTGGGTGGTAATTCTAGGCATATATAAATTTGTCAAAATACATCAAATTGTACATATAAGTGTGTTTCATTGAACTGTAATTTAAGAAATGTAAATGTAAATTATAAATAAGTAAATGTAATTGTAAATTATATCTTAACAAAATTAACTTTTTTTTTTTTTTTTTTTTTTTTTTTTTTTTGGTTTTTCGGGACAGGGTTTCCCTGTAGTTTCTAGAGCCTATCCCAAAATTAACTTTAAAAGGAAATAAAAGCAAGATAAAATGTCCTATTTTTGCAAATGAAAAAAGCCTTAAATATTTAAAATGTCTTAAATAGCATAACATTATGATAATTATAAATGAAAATTGTTTAGAGAAAATAAAATTCATGTGAAAAATCAACTCACCTTGCAAGGATGAAATTCTATTTAAAACTCCAAGAGGACTTATAGTGACATTTACAAAATAATTATAAAATTTATACCTCAACACGAAAAGACAGGTTGTTTCTGGAAGAAACTAAGATGACCTCTGGCATCTAGGTGCATGGAAATATCATGTCCATTGAAACATTGTACATGGGCCATTTTCAAAAGTCATAATTCTCTCTCCTGCTACCATGTGGGTGCTAGAACTGAACCCTGGTCATCAGGCTTGGCAGGAACCAGCTGCTTTACCAGCTATACTATCTTGCTAGATTTAAAGTTATAAATATTTAAAGTTCTTCATGGTCCAATGACTTTACTACACTTTCAGCACATGTTCTTGACGTTACCTATACACGTTGGACCTATGATGGAACAACACATAGGGTGTATGTACTGCTATACACCTCTGCTCCTCTCTGAGTTCATGCATTCATGTCTGTAAACTCCAACTGGCAGCTATGACAGTATTTATTTCACAGAGCCTGGCTAAACCACAGGCATTGTAAAATGTTTTACAGAGTTTGCAAACATAACAGAATTATGGAGAATTTGTTAACAATGCCCCAAGAGCTTAAAATGAGTCATGCTTACATATCTATAGACATTACATGCAGTATGAAAGAATTGAGAGCACACTCTACCTGTATTCAACACCGATTATCAGACTCAACAAAGGAGTCATGGATAGGACTGACAAAGGATCAATTTCTAACACATGCTGGAGTCCTTTGACTTCTGTGCTGGCAGGGCACACAAAGAAAAACGTTATGCAATATTCCTAGTATAGCCATTCATCAGTTGCAACCAGACATTGGCTTCCATCCCAAGGTTCAGGAAAAGCCAACAAAAGTACTCTGTGATAATCAGTTACATAAAATAAACAGTTGCCATTGTAATATATAATATAAAGTATTACATAAATACATAATATAAATAGCCATATTTCCTCCTATTTAATGTTTTCCAACATATAACATATTTCTTTGTAAGCCAACCACTAAGTTGTTTGGTGTGGGAGGTCCTTCTGTCTATGTGTTGCTTTTATTGGTTAATGAATAAAGAACTGCTTTGAGCCTATGGCTGGGAAGAACAGAAATAGGCAGGGAAAAGGTAGACTGTATGCTGGGAGAAAGAAGGGCAAGTCAGAGAGAAGCCATGGAGTCATGGCCAGGGTCAGTCATGCTGAAACTGTGCCGGTAAGCCACTGCCACATGGAGATGGGTTAAATTAAAATGTAAGAGCTAGCTGATAAAAAGTTAGAGCTAATAGGCCAAGCAGTGTTTTAAATAATATAGTTTCTGTGAGATTATTTCAGGTCTAAGCTAGCCAGGCGGCCACGAACCAACAAGCAGCCTCAGCCAACAGTTGTTTGGAGAGTTGATTTCTCTTTTAAAATATTGTTATATGAGTATTTCTGTATGTTTCTTTTAGTACATATGAACAAAAAGTTGATGGACTGTGTTCATCTGGACCCTGTATGTGTTCTAGCTTTCACCTCCAGTCACAGAATGTCTTTTCCACATGACTGCTAGGTAAACTCCAGAGAGTAGGTGATTATCTTCTCCTGGGTCTATCCTCCATGGACTGGCAAATGTCTGTAAGTCCAAAGGATAAGTGTTTCTGGGTGTTGAGACTGGAAGCAGGACACCCAGCCTGTGATGTACACGAGTCTGCCAATGGCATAAGATGGGGCAGTGAGTGGGAAGGAAGCAACGGGATGTCAAGAAAGACAGGATTCTAGATTCACACCTGGCCTGTCATGCTGCTGTAGTTGTGTTTGCAACTGTTTTACAGATTTTTCAACTGTAACAGAATCATACAATATAGCAGCAATACAGCAGGACACGCACTATCTGTATTAGAAGCTAAAAAAAAATAAATCTGACATATATGTAAATGAGCTATCTCAAGATAAATGAATCTCAGTTTGAAATATCAGTATGGGCTTTTCAGCCTACAACTAAATTATTTCCTAGTAAAAAAGAAAATTCCTCAAACAAAATTAAAGAAATGTTCCAAATACCAGTGACATTTATGCAGCACCTGAAGTTACGATGACAGAAAGTCATTATCTAGCCTGAGAAATATTCCTTGAAATATAGTACTGGAGGGTCAAAATTTTAATATAGTTATTTACAACAATTTCACATTTATATGAGAAGCAAGAAAATGCATGCGATATAAAATCTTTCTGAGAAGTTTAACTGCAAAGAATTGTTAAGAAATGACACAGTTGGAAGAGAATAGTTTTGAAAGTCAAAGAAAAGGGTCCTGCTTCTTTAAAGGTTAGGGTGCATTTAGCATCCTTGTGGATCTAGAATGGCAGGAACAGATTAAGAGTGGAGACAAGAGTAAAAGAAAGCACAAGACAGGCACTGGACCATAATATGAATGACTTTCTTGAAAATGCAAATGACAAATCCCACAATGATTAATGGCTCCTTTAGATTTTTATCCTTGTTTGATATCCTCAGAACACAGGGGCTTCCTAAACCTTTTTGAGGAACTTGACTTTAAATATAATTCTACATAGTGGGATTTCTTTTTTAATCAATTTCCACATCCATGTCTCTCTTAAAATGAGTTTTAAAGAAACTGAAGAGTCTGTTTCATTTGTTGGGAAAGAATTTACTCCAAGACTGAATCTTTGAAAGTCTAAGTTACAGACTATAAACAAGGAGCACAATGAAAATTTATACAGACCACACAAAATAAAAAAAAAAAAATGATGGTGAAATTTGTGTGTGAATGAGTAGTATATATGTACCTTTTCAAATACACAGTTACAACTTCCATAAAGGGAAATCATATCTGAAATCTAAGACAACACCTTTGAACCATAAAATTCTCTAGAATAAAACACAGATATTACTATCTTCAGGGAAACTGAACCAAGCATGGGTATGACTTAACAGAAAAAGGAAATGGTACATTAAAAGGTTGCCTCAACACTTGGCCCATCCAAACCTTTAACAAGTTGCGATTGTTCTACACATGTCATCTGCCATGTTGCCCTCTAGCAACTTTGATCGTATGACATAAAATAGTACAGCAGTTTGAGAAGAACAATTAAAAATAGATGGTAGCTGGTGATGTCATGCATTGTTCCAATGTGGGCAAGCCCATTTCAAAATGGTACATGACCTAATAAGAGTAATGTGCACTTACGGCACAATAGGTTATTTAGTACATTATATTAAGATGTATATTGTTGTCCAAATAACCTCAGACATTGAAGATGGCTGATTTTTAAAATGAAAGACAAATAAAATTAGAATGATATACACAAATTCAAATTTGCAGTTTAAAACATAAAGGTTTAATAAATTATTAAGTGGTTTTTAGGCTTCATAACAAATATGTGTGTTTTCAAGGACTCATAATAGAAGTGAACCATTTAATCAGGCACAATATGGTTTTTAAGATCATTTTACAAATGGATGAATGCTGATGAGCTTATTCTGCCATTCAAGGTAACTATAATCAAACCTTAACACTTATAATGTAGAAGGTTTTAGTGAGTCTTCTGATTTACCCTCAGTTCTTTCTACTGCCATCTACCATATAACTCCAAAAATAATATTATCAGAGAAAATCTCAATGGAAGATCACAGGGAAAAAAGGCCTGGAGGCACCACAGTGTGGGTACCCTGGAAAGATAACATTAATAATCATGATTGCAGGCTTTGTCTGTTTTATGGTTTATTGCAAATATCCTCTTTTATACACAGTAATTCAACCAAGATTGCAAATGCAGATTTGCCGGCATCTGTGGCTATTCCTTTTAATGAGTTCAGAAAACAGCCAGACACCTGGAATAGAACTGGTGATCATTCTTGACCAAAGATGAGGCAGCAGCTCAGGAAGCTGAGTAGGCTCCAAAGGCTTGCAGCAGAATCTCTGCCAGCTGGGGTGTGCCTATTATAGTCTGTTATTTAGAATTCTCCTTCCTGCTCTCCGCAACTTGCATGGAAGATCCCCGAGAACTCAAATGAATCTTCCTTGATCCTGAGCCTGAAGCAAAGCAAGCTCTCTTGACAGCAATCATTCATATAGAAGGTGGAATATTTCATTTGTTAATGGTACACATTTCACCTACAAATTAGGAAGTTTTAGAATGCCCAAAAACAAAACAAAAACTCTTAAATGGTGAATGCCTTTAGCCAATCTTCCCAAGACTTTACAATAAAAATATATTCATAAAAATGCAACTGAGTGTCTATTTAGAAAATACAATAGGATTGGCATCTTGAAAGAAAGGTCTGGTTGTGTTTTTCCATGCAGCCTGTCACAATTCCTTTTTAAAAAAATGTGTTTATCTTGATTTATGTGTATAAGGGCCCTTATGTTGCAGGATGCAGTAGAGGGTGTGAGTGGTGAGCACTCTACACTGCCCGACTGGCAGCTTAGTTGTAAAAGCTTTCCTTGCCTGTAAAACATAATGATAGTAATTCTGACTTTAACATCTTCATGGTCATATCAGAGAATCAGTTAGCTTATTATCTGAAGAATCTTCTGCGTTCACTAAATGATACTTACTGTTTCTATTGAGTTTTTCAGCTAAAAGAAATGAATAAGGAATTACAATGTAGAAAGACAAGAGTATAATTATCTAATTTTCTGAAAGGAAGATTTGTCTTATAAGACTAAGGGAGATCAGAAGCAAAGTCTTCGCTGGTCATTGTTTTCCAAAATATGAAAAAATGAGTATTTGAAATTCCACCTAAAAGATGTCTGCAGACTTTTCTGTTGTCCTTTGGAAGAACTTTGTGCTTTTAAGCGTGAAACAGCTACGACCATGAGAACAAATGAACTGCCCAGAACATGCTGTGTGAGATAGGTCCTGAGCGGTCAGTGAGGACATCGTTTGAATTTATCCTTCCTCTCTGATCAGGTCTCCATGAGTAAAATCTGCTGCACCACAGGCAAGCGTGCACACATGCTTGGATAAAAGCTGAATCTTATCTTTGGGTGAAGGCCACAAAAAAAAGGGCTTTGGGCACCAGATAAAAGTATGCATCTTTTGTGTTTGGTCTTTTCGTGACCACCCCCACCTTGTAGTCTTTGTCAATTCAAATCCTGTCCCCCTATCTTAATGTTCATGAAACCCTTGAGTCATCTTAATGCTTAAAGGAGAAAAGGTCACTTATGTTTGCTCAATGCTACAAAATTGCACTGATGATATTTATTTTAAACACCACGTGTTTTTCCCTCAGTGGAACAGCCTGCTATTGTTACAGCTGAAAGGAATAACTTCCAAACTAGGAAATATTTCCAAATCAAAAGCTTGTGGTGACTGTGTGGCCTGGTGCCTGGCTATACTATTATTTTTTCATATCATACAGGCTCAGCATCCCTGAAAAGGCCAACAGGTCTGAAGGCATGTCTATTTAGTAAGTCTTCAGCAGTCTTTACTGCAATATTCAAACCTTATCAATATTTAAATTTGTGCTTTGGTAGCTTGGAGATTTTCCACTTCAGTGTATCAGAAGCCTAGAAAGCACCCAAACAAAAGTCAAAGTCAGTGACCCTCTTAGATTTATTATCATTTCCCCTCTAGTTTCTATTATGAAAAATGATAAGCCTGCATAACAATTGCAAAAAGTGTTCAATGATACATGCATGCTGAGATTCACTAGTTACTATAAAGAGAAATTCTGTTTATATATAAAGTCGTCCTTAGATATCAATGGGGAATTCAATGCAAGAACCCAAATATGAGGATAACAAAATTTACAGTTGATCAATTTCTTTACTTAAACTGGCATAGTCTTTGCATATGACCTAAGCCCAGTATCTCATATATTTTAACTTACATCTACATTATTTACGGTGTCAACATAATTTAAATGCTCTAAGTCACTGATTAGAGATTGATGACAAGGAAAGTCATATATTAAAGAGTATTTTGGGCTCTATGCCATGATTCAGCAGGTGAAGATACTTGCTGCTAAGACTGAAGACCGTAGTCTGTCATGTGGAAACCATGTAGCAGAAAGAGCTGACTCTTCCAAGTCATACTCTAGCCTCCACTTGCATGCTGTGGCATGATCTACCAAGCCCAGTAAAGAAAAAAATAAGTAAAATATATTTATTGTCTGTGCTTAGTTGATTTTGTTGCTATGGAAGTCTCTGACAGGAATGGCCAATTGTCTGTATCAGCAGTTCTCAAACTGTGGGTCATGACCCCCAGAGAGGGAACATATTAGATATTTACATTACAATTCATAACAGTGGCAAAATTATAGCTATGCAGTAGCAATGACTGGAGGTCACCACAACATGAGGATCTGTATTAAGGGGTCCGAATAGGAAGACTGAGGACTTTGGTATACATAGTTTTGCTTGTGAAAAAAAAAGCTAACACATGTGTAAGGAATTTTATTCTGAATTACTTGAAATATTGCTAATCTCACATTTCTGACATCTTTTCATTTTACTTTTGAAATTAATATAAGTAGGACATTTCTCCTTTTTCTTTCCTCCCTCCAAACTCTCCAATATACCCCCGATTTCCTTTATATGCCCTCATTTTTTCACTGATTATTATTGCATGCAAATGTATAGACATATATATCCCTAATTATACCTGTTCAGTCCATATGGCATATATATATATTTAAGGGCTGACCATCTGGCAGCAAGCAGCACACTGCTTTCCTCAGTTGCCTACGATTCTTCCTTTAGAGTTGAAATCTCAGGTGCTCCCCCCCGACTCACTGTGGAACACCTGTTGGTGTTTTCCTTGTTTAGATCACATTTTAGTAGTCCTGAATTTTTAAAATACATCAGTGTGTAGCATCTACAAAGAACATCACCTGCAGTGCATCATTTATTTTTTTACAGAAAGTTTTATGATTCAACATGATTTTTTTACTATAAAACTCAGATGTAAACTTCCATCCTTGACTCTGTTTTACATGCATGTCTGGACTCTAGTTCAGGGTTCTTTTTCTAGAACACTGACACAGACTCTTTTCTTCATCTTTGACACCGGGAACTTTTTCTAAAGGAGTCCAAGGCTGTCATTTTGCACAATGCTCCTCTTCATGGATTGTGTGATTTATCACACTGACATTCGGGGAAACAACTCTGGAAGTAGGCAGCAGAGAATGACATTCTGCAGAATGCCTTAAGGTTTATTTTAGTTCTGATTCTGATTTAGACTTACTTGTTTTTCTCATTCGTCTTAACAGTGTAATGTGTAAGAGAGCAGGTGAACATTTTAAGTTCAGTTTCTTTTTTTTTCCAGTTTATTTATTTTTTATTAAAAATTGCCATCTCCTTCCCTCCTCCTCCCCCTTCCCTCCCCTCCCCTCCACCCACACCCCCACTCCCTCCCTCTTGAGGCCAAACAGCCATCAGGGTTCTCTACACTATGTTGAGTCCAAGGTCTTCCCAACTCCCCCCAGGTCCAGGAAGGTGAGCAACCGAACTGACAAGGATCACACAGAGCCTGTCCATGTCGTAGAGACCAAGCCCATCGCCATTGTCCTTGGCTCCTCGGTCAGCCTCCACCATCAGCCACCCTCAGAGAGTCCGATTTGGTCGCATGTTCCATCAGTCCCATTCCAAGTGGACTTGGTGGTCTCCCATTAGTTCTGTCCTGCCGTCTCAGTGGGTGAATGCGTCCCTCATGGTTCTGACTTTCTTTCTCATGATCTCTCTCCATCCGCTCCTCATCAGAACTTTGGGAGCTCAGTCCGGTGCTCCAATGTGGGGCTCTGTCTCTATCTCCATCCATCGCCAGGTGAAGGTTAAGGCTCACAGTGAGCCCGTCCATGCTGTAGAGTTCACATTCATTGCTGTTGTCCTTGGTTTCTCAGTCCTCCTCCACCGTCAGCCACATTCAGAGAGCCCGGTTTGGTCCCCTGTTCCATCAGTTCCATTCCAACTGGACTTGGTGGTCTCCTGTTAGATCTGTCCCACCGTCTCAATGGGTAAACGCACTCCTCACGGTCCTGAACATAGGGGTGGGGTGGGATGGGGGGAGGGGGGATGGGGTGAGAAAAGTGTGAAGTGGAGGATGGGAAGAGCTTGGGGGAATAGGATGGTTGGGATATAGGAAGGGTGGATATGGGAACAAGGAATTATATATCTTACTTAAGGGAGCCATTCTAGGGTTGGCAGAGGCTTGACTCTAGAGGGGTTCCCAGGTGTCCAGGAAGACGCCCCCAGCTAGGTCCTTGGGCAGCTGAGGAGAGGGAGCCATTGGATGGAGAAAATGACAGAGCCCCACATAGGAGCACCGGACTGAGCTCCCAAAGTTCTGATGAGGAGCGGATGGAGAGAGATCATGAGCAAGGAAGTTAAGTTCAGTTTCTTATTCCTTAACTGTGGCTAGTGTTCTGAAATACTTCTGGAGTTGAGAAGTTTATCATTGATAAATCATGACGGCTTTTCCTGTGAAGTGGACTCTGAGGGACAATTTAGTACAGAAAAGGCTTAGGCCCTCAGAGTTTCTGCATTAAAATGAAAATCCTCAGTGGTGGTATCTCCATGGAATTTCTCTTTCAGACCTGTTTGGAGAATAGAAGCATCCATCACCCAGGCAACTGGAGCATCTTACGAGATGCAAACCTGACTTGCAAGTGTTTTAGGGAGCTACATCTACCACAATCCTCAAGGAAAAGTTATGTTTATCAGGATGGGAAAATGTATGGAGTCTTCTATGGCAGATTTTTTGAGACAGAATTAAGTCATGAAAGGCGATTCTGTACCTGCATTCTGTGTCTTTAAAAGTAATAAATCTTTACTCATTCCAATGTTCAGCCAGATAAGCCCAATTTCTAAGTCCCAGGCCAGCAAGGGAGAAAGACCTTATCTCAAAGACAGCTAGATTACACCTAAGGAACCATATACAAAGTTGTCTTTTGGCCTTCTCAGATGTGTGTGCCTATGTGCATATGAAAACATAAGCCACAAAGTAGTCATCAAATATAACCTATAAACAAACTATATCTCAGTTTGTGGATTTGAGGTTCTATAATTCAGGATATATGAAATATCTTCTCAATGAAAAGGCTTTACATAACATTAGGTAAATCACATATAATGTGCAAAGATATTAGGTTGAACAGAAAAAAATGGTGACATCGGCTCGGTGTGGAGTGAGTGAAATTGGATCTGAGCTGCTAATCCTGCAAGGCAGCAGACAGGCCAACAAGTCTAGAAAGGAAGCAGTCAGCAGGGACTGTTACTACAGCAGACAATTGGGAAAACATGTCCCTTAATCCTGATATGAAATATGACCAGGATAGAACTGTGTGTAGCAAGCCAGGTTGCTTTATTCATACAAATGGTGGGGTCATGTGCACACAAAACAAAGAGTCATATGACACACAATAAGAATCCCAGTGTTCAGTGATCTCCTTAATTAAATATCATGTTGTTTGTATATACCTGGGGAAAGTGAACACCCAGCTCAATAGAAACATATGAGAAATCAGTTATAAATGAATGAGCTTCAGCAATCCTGAAAGTTGTATGTGGCACATAGTTGTATCATTCCACTTAAGCCTTCTTATAGACAGCTGGGAGATTACCTTTGAGAGAATTGCACATTCTTAGCATTAAAAAAAAGAGTCACCTTCTTGAAGTACAGCGTGATCTTGGCAGAAGAACAAATGAAGCCGATGTCATCCAGGACTGTGTCTACAACTCTGGACACACACATTGCTCATGTGCAAATTCTGATGCTTTGAAGATGCCTACAGTACATCAATAGTGAGTGGACTTTTACAGTTAAAGCCCTAAGCATTTTCTGTTGGAGATCATACTGAGGACCATGGCTGAATGTCCAATATCTAGGTCAGTAGTTCACATGGCACACTTAATAGGATGAGGCTTAATGGAAAACAATAAATGATGGTTCAGTACTGGTTTATAGAGTCTGTCCATCACTACAACCCATAGGCCTGTCCATTCTACTATCTATAGCCACAATGTTAGCACCCCTAGATATATACATGCATACACGCGCGTGTGTGTGCGCGCACACACACACACACAGACACACATTAAACCTTTTCTATGGATGCTTTCCTGATCGATGACAGAGATGAGCAACTCACAGACTACACTATTTCACCAAACTTAGCGAAGATAGCGATTTTGTCTGTTTTTACTTGCCAGAGCCTTCATTGCCTTTACCATAAAACTATTACTGCACTGTTACCATAGTAACTAAGTGAAAGAACGAGTATTCCCACAAAGAACTACTACCATGTCATGACTACCACCACAAACTGAAAGAAGGACAATGACAAACATGAATTAATTGACAGTCATGCAGGCTGGAAGTCCTACAACAAAGGCACCAACCAGGCTTCTCCTTCAGAAAGCTCCATAGAGAACCACTTCCATCTGTTGAATTTCTAGAAGAACCTGCCTGCCCTGGACTACGGCATCTTTGCTGTACTCAGAACCATCCTTCACAATCGTTTTCTTTCTACCTCGGTTCTCACAATTCTTTCTGAGGCTATTTCTCCACCTTCTTGCTTCTCGAGTGAGACCATCCGTTTCTGAATCCACAAAGAGGATCAAGAGTAATCTTCACATCTCTAAGATGCCTCCTTAGTCACACCTACCCCTTAACATAATCACCAGTTCTCAAACCAAGGATGGATGGAGCTGTCTTTAGAGGTTATCGTTACATCAAACAATATGTTTTCTAAGAATAAAGGATTATGACCAATGACATGAAGATCAGTAAGTACAAATTAGTCTAATATAATCTTATTATATTTACCAAACATATAATAAGTGTCTTAATTATTCCTTCTCTAATGTGTCTTTGCACTAAGGTGTGCTGTCATCTCAGAACGCAACAGAGACACATCAGAGCCTTAAATTTGGTTTTCACATTTCTTTATTCAAAACCTTGAGTGCTTTTGCAAGGAACCAAAATAATTACACAGAAACTGTATCAATTAAATCACTGCTTGGCCCATTATCTCTAGTTTCTTATTGGCTAACTCTTACATCTTAATTTAACCCATTTCTATTAATCTTTGTATCAATGCGAGGTGGTGGCCTACCAGCAAAAAGTTCCAGCACGTCTATCTCTGGCGGTCGATCCATGGCATCCCCTTACTGACTGCCACCAAATTTTGAATATGATAACACCTTGATAATTTTTTGTCAACAAAAATACTACATTTATTTGTTTCTCATTCTAATACAGGATAAAGAGGTCACACTTATGCATGACTATAATGAGTATAAAGAAAGAACGCCATCAACACGGTGGGGCACAATTGTAGGTGTGCTTCCATGAAGAAGGCTGTGGGAAGAGTTTAAGTAGCGGTTACACTTGTCAAAGGTTTGGGTGAAAAGCATCAGACAGGAAATATGTGTGGGGATTCAATTGAGTGACTGTCCCACACACTAGATGGGTTGTATTATGTGACAAAAGTAGCAAGCAAAAACTTTCAAATTCTAGATCAGAGGATTTATGCAACATATACGTTCTGAAGGATCTTGATTGGAAGTGGATGCTGAGGTGAAGCTGTGCTAGGAGAATATTACTGTGACTGAAATTCGGAAGAAAGAGGAGTAGGCTTCCTGTTCTCCATCCTTATTTCCAGACAGGAGCAGCAACCTCAGCACTGCAGCTTCAGACAGCCCACTCTCTTCTTCCTCTTATTTTCATGTTTTATTTTCTATAACATGACTTCTTAGCTCCAGGGCAGGCAAAGATTGAAACAAAATCAAATAAACAAAGCCCCCAAAACTGCATGTCTCCCTGGAGTTTGCCTCTTAAAGGGGGAGTGAGGGACATTAAACAAAAGTTCTAAGGTTTCATATGGTAATATCCATATGGAAAGCTTAACAAGAGCGTATTTATGCACACATGTGTCTGTGGATTTAAGACAGTCTCAATATGGATGAAGATTTAAAAAAAAACAAACAAACAAACGAGGAAACAAGCCATGGAAGAGCTGTGTTCCACACAGAGAACTGCAAGTGCAAAGGTCTTGAGGTAGCAACATCTCCAGTGTGCCCTGGGAGGGGCCATGAGGTGAGAATGAAGGATTACGAGCCTAGTGTCAGAGACGGTGAATGTGTGTGTGTGTGTGTGTGTGTGTGTGTGTGTGTGTGTGTGCGTGTGCGTGTGTGTGTGCATGTGTGTTACAGTCACGTGGAGAACACTGTCTAGTACTGCAAATATAGGTTTTCCTTTGGAGTTAGTTAGGACCTGGGGGTTTCTATATGTAGTTGATAAGATCAGATGTGTGTTAGTTAACTGTCATCTTGATGACAATGCTGAATCTCGTCTACATGGAACAAGGGCGGAAGCCTCCTGTATAACACCAAGGAGGGGCTCTATTTCAGCGTGTCACCCATACATATACTGTTAGCTAGTAACTTGAGTGGAGATATTAAGAGGGACGATCTCTCTACGGGTGATCGCAAACGTGTTCAAACAAGCCACACCCTCTCTGTTCAGCCTCACTCGCCTTTTGTCAGGCGAGGCCATGGCATACATCTCATTTTGTCCTTCTACCCTCCCACCATGTTTGCCTAAAGCAAAAAGGCATCATATAGGTTACAGGCCAGCAGCACGGTGCTGTAACATATGGGGGTTCCCCACAATCCTGAACTAGGATGAGGTGTGTGTGTGTGTGTGTGTGTGTGTGTAATATATTTCTATCTCAAAATCTTATTCTCCCGTAAAAAATGGACTAAGAAGTTCGGGTAATAATATAGCTGAGAGATGAGTCCAGAGTGTTAGCAACATAGAAAACAAGGAGCCTGAGTATAGACATGTACTTAAGATAAAACCTGCGGGGCTTATATGTTTTAGGACGGCTTTAAGACATTAAACTGTCTGAACTTCTCAACTAAACTAAAACTTCCATGTGAGGAAGGCTTGTAGCTTATGTGTCCCCAGGGACTTGTTCAGGTTGGACCCTGGATCTTAGAGAGAACAAGTACTTGATTTGGATCAGGTTCTTGATCATTGGATACAAAGCAGCTGAGCAGCATCCAGAGACCAACTGCAGCCTTGCGACTGATTCCAGAACTCTTTCCATTTGCATCCATGACCAACTATGTGACAAAACATTTTCTGGGACAAGTCCCAATCTTCCCCACTTGCCAAAAGCCCTCTAGCACATCATTTTATTGCTGAAACTTTAGCTGTACTCAAATATTCCAAGACTGTATTATTAAGCACTGAGTAATTTTTTTTATTCCATAAACTTTACTTAGCATGCTCTTTTGGTTTGAACACAAATAAACAAAGCCCCAAAGGCAGAGACGTAACTTGCAGAATTCACAAAAATAGAAGAGAGAGTAAAAGCACATTGGATCTTTGGCTCTGGTTTCATTAAAGAAAAGGGAAACTGTGATTCTTTTGTTCTCATGATAATGGCTCAACGATTTTCAAACGTTTATGAGATGGGATAACTGATTGCTCATTCCTAAAAGAAAAGAACAGCAAGGGGATTCTGTGCCATGGTGATCTCCAGCAATGTTCCTTTTGGTGTCAGCAGACAGGCATCGGCATTCACATTCAGATCCTTCATCTAGTGATTCCTTCCTGCAGTCATTGTGAGCTCATTGGGATTACCCAGTTTTCAGGTAAAGAACTTGAGAATAACTGAGTTAGGAACATTAGGTCAGAGTCTCCCTCTGCACCTGCTAAAACTCAGCATATCTGGTTTTCATTCAGAAGCAAACCCTGTGTTGCATGTGTATGCCTCTGTCCCATTAGCAGAGAAATGGGAAGCAGGTGAAACGCATGAGTCCTTTCCATCTCTAAAAGCTGGGACTACTTGAACAGCCACTGCAGGGAGCAGAGAACTGACGGAAAGAACAGACAGTCCTGGGACTCATCTTCCACAGTCAGATTGCTGTGTTTTCAAACAGACAACATGGAAACCACACCATCTGTGATCCGGCACCACCCCAACCCGGTTGGCATGGGATGATGTAAAACTCAGGGAGGAACAGTGAGAAGAAAAGCATCCCCAAACTCTTGGGAAATCCATTTTCATTACTTGGCATAAAAATATAAATAAAATCATTTGTCAGTCACTTAAACAAGAGACCAAGATGAAGCAACAAGAAGGAAAGAAAGCAGGTGGTATTATATAGATGGAACTAAAGTGAAGGGTAACTGGAAAGGAAATGATGTTGAAGAAGGACAAGAGCTTGGGAAGGTTGGAAACCATCCATGAACAAAGGCCCTCTTTATTCTTGGCTGTCAGTATTCCCCAAAATGCCAAAGCAATATCTACAATGCAAGAACACAACTTAGTGCCTCTGAAGCTATGAGGTCATTTAGGGGTATAAGATGAGGAGGCTATTTTGATGAGTGTTCCCAAAATGAGTTCAGAAAACAGTCCCCTTAACAGACTGCCTCTCTTACCTGTTCTCCACAGTACTTGCTGAAGGTGAGACTGTGGGATTGCTGTTTAATGTGGTGCTTTAAAGGCAAAGTGGACTCTAAGCTGACCTTTGGAAATCCTGCATCAGAAGGAAATAGAATCCAAATCTATGAGGTAAGCAGGATAGCAAGGACCTCTTTTGTGGTAAGCAAATGACCTCTCACTGAGAAACAGACCCAGCCTGCAGGAAGGAACAATTCCTAAGGATCCAAATAGTAGGTTTAGTGACAGAGGCTCTAGACAATCAGGAGGCAGCCTGCCTTCTCATGGTAGTTTGGTTGGGGACACGAATTTGTAAAGCTCATCGTCACATTTCAGTTTTCAAGGTCTCTGCTAGTCATATTTTAACAATCTTTCTGGTGACACACTCCCCATAAGGCCCCTGCCTCTCCTGGAGCAAGTCCACCATCCTTTCTGACTTGGATACATCTGTGCAGGAACACAGCCAAGTACACATTCCTCCAAACACCAAGGAATCTGAAACTTGTAGAATGTGGGTCCTCAGTGTTACAAAACAGATGATATTTATTCTTTAGGCTGTTCAAATGACTGTAATCATTCCATACTAAAAATGAGAGCATGTATGAGAATATACATGTAATATGTGTACAGAGATAATTATATATCCAGCTAGTCCAGTAAAACATCTTGATATCATTTTAATGTAAGGATAATATTAAAGAAAATCATTCTTTTCTAGTGCTAAATAGATATCTTTAGAGAGAGTTTATTCTTGATACTATACAGATAGTAAGGAATACTCAGAATATTTGTACAATTTGCATATGCTAACTGATTTGAGATTAGGGAAACACCTGAATGACACTGTTGGAGCTAATTTTACTTTGATCACTGAATGTTTAAAGAGCTGCATGCTTTAATCCACATGCCTACAGAAGACTCAAAGTATTCTTTTAAATAAACCTATTGTAATGAAAATACTGATTAAAAGCCAAAGAGGAGTGGAGAGGGCGCTGAATAAATGAGCAATGGGTATGTGTCCAGAAACAAAGACTGGACCGTATAGGGTACATGGTATAGAACTTCAAAACAGGCGTCACACCTAGAGAACTGATTTCATTGAATCAGTAACCTCCAATTCGACCTTACAGTGTATATAACACTGTAATACTGCAGGTGATTGGTTTGCAGTATTGAGTGTGGAGTTCATGCAGTAAGAACAATGTTGTCATTAGACACTTTACCTTCTTAGTGGAAGATATTTCTAATCCAAAGTATTAGTTCAAAACACAAGAAAGGTATCTCACGAACACAATTTACTGCACAGTTCACATGGGAATAGCAAACTTTCGCTAAAAGACCCTATGATCAATGGCTTGCCTCTTTGATCTTGCTTTCTTTTTGAAATTCTACATCATTGCTGAATAAACAGAAGGGGAGTTTTCTCAACTTCTTTGTAGGACGTGGAATATTATTATTAACATAATGAATATTACAGAATCTGACATCACAGCTTAAGTTGCTTATGACAGAACCCACTTTTTTCCCATATTGTTCCTTCCCACCTACATTTTATAAACAACAACAAAGAAACAAAAACAAAATAACAACAACAAAAGAAAACATGAAAAAAGCTTCCTTTTCCTTGGAGACCATCTTCTCTAAAGTGGGAGCTCTTCAGAATCTGATTCAGTCTTCAGAACCAGGTGAAAGGTCTCTCTAAGTAGGCAAGTTCCTACCACACTGCTCCCTCTCTCAAAGTTGTTCACAGATCTCAAGACTTATAGCCTTAAAGGTCATCTGTTTTAGAACACTTTTTCGGGCCAAGGATTCATTTTTTGTTTTGTTTTGTTTTTTTTTTAAGTTAACACTGATGAATGACGTGCTTACTGTTAAAACTAGATCATTAATTGAAGCAGTTAGATCACAAGTTCATTTTAGGTACAGACATATATAGCTTACTCAGCATTTTGTCTCCAGTCACCTAACATAGAATAGAATGTTGGAATCATTCTACAATGGAATCAGCATTCTAGAATCAATTCAATTAACCCACTCATTCAGCGATCACTCAATATCCAACAATGTCAAAATCTACTGGGGAGCTGAATTCAGTTATAAATTGGTATGAAACATACAGGGCATTGATTTATATAATTACGTTGAATATAAATGCATCTCATTTGGGCTAAAGAGATGTTCCAACTCTTTCAGAGGCCTCAGGTGGTGCCAGAATGTATATGGTGGCTCATTGCAGTTCAAAGGGAGCTGATGCTCTTGTGTGGCGTCAGCAACCATATGATATACATACATAAAATGCTCATACAAATAAAATAAAAAATAGTTTTTAAAAGAACTATCTCCTGCTATTTTCCCATTGAGTCTCAAAGAACTCTGATGGTTACTACAAGTGCATAGACTGCAAAGAACCCAGTCCTTGCCACATCAACTCCAGTGTCATCTGTGTGACATGACATATGTCATTATGCCGGACGGGAGCTACGTGTCCAATGGGACTAGGCTTCCTGGAGGTCAATGGCAGACAGCCCGGTATTGGCTGCCCTTGGGGCATAGACAGGTTTCTCGATTAGCTGACTATGTGGGATATGAGCTTTGCACAATTTCTTTCATAATAATATAGTCTTTATATATACAAGACAAGGATCATTCTCTTCAGGAACAGCTCTGAGATAGGGAAGCACAGTATGGGAATATATGAGACTACAGCAGAACTTTTGTCATACACTGGGAGTATGGTGAGCGAGGGAATAGATGGGTTAATGTTGATGGACAAAGACTGTTATATTATACTTTGAACTTTATGAATAGGCTTGCTAGATCCCAACCCCCACGGTGTCTCCTGCATAAAAAGGTACTAAAAAGTATATCTCCACAGGTGCAGAGAACTGATTAGGCATATTTGGTCACTAGATGATATGAAGAAAGGGTTAAAAAGAGGAAAGGCCATGATAGCAATAATGAGACAGAAACTTTCTATTCTTAAGATGAAACCATTTGACTGAGGTTTATGTTCCCAAGAACAAGATTTCCTTTTCTAAGGATGTTTTATATCTAACACCTGTCCCTGATAATGTGACTAAAAGAAGCTTTCATACTGTGCCAACTGATGACACATGACCTCCTGATTTGTTCTTTGTTTGTATACTATATAGTGAAAACACGAATTTAGTAAAATTGCAGCAGTATGTTGTGTCTCTTGTGTGTTGTGTCTGTCTGTCATTCACCAAACTTTTGCCTTCCTGTTACCAAGACCCTGCTTCTCCCACGGTCTGAGTGGCTCTCCTGAGCCAGTCCGTGGCAAGTCCTTAAATCTGTTCATTCACACTTCCAGTGCGATGGGAACGTAGTTCTCAGGGCTGCAGCCCCAGAGCTAATGTTCTCTATTTTAAATGACTCTAGAGAAACCTTCTTCTCACTAAGTCAATCTACTTAGCAAACTATGTGGCGGTACTGTTGCTGGCAAAAGGAATATAACCATTAGCAATCATTTGCCCTTGTGACTACGTTCTTGCACAAATCTAAACTTACATATAGTAGTATCTAGCACCTAACAATGAAGCTATTATTACCTATTTATGGATTTTGTCTTAAAGCATATTAATTTGTAAAGGTAAACAACTGTGCACTTAATGAAAATTCAGCAAGATGCTCATTTAAGTCATAGAAAACAGTGAGAATGCTAACTCAGTGCACAGAGCAGACCTGGAGCTCTGGGTGCCGGAATTATTTGGAACCATTTAAACAAGATAAAAAGTAACTACATTATCTCTAACCTAGTTCACCCTCCCAACAAAAATGTGTTGCCTAGGCAAAAGAGTCTTATTTATGCCTAACTAAAAACTGAAATTCTACAGTGAAGGAAAAAGAGTGCCCGGAGAAGAGACTAGGGATGGAAGAGAGGCCTAAACCCAGTTCTGCCCGGCCAGGGCTCTACTGACTTACACTACATCTCAGACAAGTGAGTTCACTCACAGAGTATTTTAAGTAGTTTAATATGTGCTCTGACAAACATTCCAGACCTTAAAATAAATAAATAACTAAATAAAACCATGCACCCTCATCTCCGGTAGGATTTAAATGCAATCTGGTGCCAAAGCAGAAGAAAGCCAGTGTGTCTTGCTTTAAACATGGCCACTGGGAGATGGAAAATGTCACAGAATGTGGATCTAATTCTTGCTGGTGACAACACCACGTTATGGCCTCCCGTGTGGTAGTTTTTCAGAATCTGATGCTGAATGGTCCGTTTCCTCCTGATAATCCAATCTTAGAAAAATAAAATAAGTCTCAAAGTTTCCCTGTACTCAAAATCCAAAAATATGTAGGCTAGGTTGTCAGTAGTTGACAATGAAAAGGGGTTTGCTTTTTCTTCTCTCTCTCCAAATGAAGGCATATTCCACTTGATTTCTGCTCACAGAGCCTCAGAGGTTTCCTCTTTCCCCTCCTGCACAAGGGAACCAAGGGCCTCAGAGAAGGAAGGATTTTCCTAGGGTCAACACGTGAATAAACACTATAAAGAAGATTCACTGGAGAATTTGCAACCTCTGTTCTTACAGACTACCTTCCTCAGCTTCCTCCTGCTTTGGGCCACTTCCTGGTCTCATCACATCTTGCTGATCACCTGTAATCAACTGCAAGCGTGAAAGGTCAGAAATCCACGCCACCAAACACAAGAGGGTCTGGAGACTAGGAGCCTTGGTGTGACGCCAGCCTGTAACTTGGGTCAGAAACTCGTCCGTGTGACACCGGCCCCTTACTAGGGTCGGAAACTTATCAGTGGGAAGCCGACCTGTTACTTGGGTCAGAAACTCATCAGTGTGACCCCCAGCCTGTTACTCTGGTCGGAAACTCATCAGTGTAATGCTAGCCTGTTTCTCGGGTTGGAAACTCATCCATGTGACACCAGCCCGTTACTTGGGTCAGAAACTCATCAGTGATGCTAGCCCACTGCTCATGTCTAAATCTAAGAATCCAAGATGAGTCAATATCTGCCTCTGGCTGTTTAGGTGCACTGCACAAATACAGTAGCCAACATAGGTTGTGCCACAGAAAGGTACAGCTGCCAGTGTCATCGTTCTCTCACTGAGCTAAAGTGAGGTCACTTTTCACTTAGAAGGCTGAGCTAGACATTAAAATTAATAGCAGATCTCCGTGATGACCAATGTGACAACCTGAGTGGAGTCCCCAGGATCTGTGGTCAGGCAGAACTGGCTCCTATCAGTTGTACTCTGACCCCAGGTATAAATGCCTGTATATTCACAACACTCCAAATAAATAAATAATGTAATGATGGAAAATATTAAAATATTTCCATTTAAAAAGGCTAATATTATTGGCATAAAGCTGACATTAACTAGCCTTGTGAAGAGATTTTTTTTTTTTTTGGCTGATCGAGCTAACACATTGGCAGCTGTCATTTCCCTTTATTGCACGCCTAAAACAGCTGAAACCTAAAATGAGCAAGGTAATTTCGAAAGCTTTGATCAACGTGAAACCATCATTCATGGCTCACTATGTAAATTCACCTTTCATGATGGCATATTAATTTGTCAGATTTGACACAGTCTTTTTAAACTGCACAATTCTGATGGGACCACTTCTAAATCTTTAGAGGATAATATGACGATGACAGGCATTTCAAGGAATCCCAAAAGTCTTGATGGAATGGAAGATAGAATTGAGATGATACAGTTGTGAGTGTTACGGTTCTCAGGGGAAAGGTGTCAAGGTGTCTACCACAAAGCCACACGGCACAACAAAACTCACACGAGAGATTCATCGGAAGGGATGAACCCAGGAGGATGGCTGCCTTTGATCAAGCCAGAAGCAGCAAAGAACTGAGAAGACGACAGGGTTTATATAGCCTTTCTCGGGGGGAACGGGCATTTTCCAGGGTGAAGATTGGAGGGATTTCAAGTTCAGAGTTTGAGGAGAGTTCAGGGATTAGTAGAATTCAAGTCCTGAGGTTGGGTTTTTTCTCTGTAGGGCACCTGCTCCTGGTGGTGGTGCTGGATCTAGGGATTAGGGCAGTTAGAGAACTCTGTGGGTGGAACATGGAGGGGTTTACAAATAAACAGGTGGTGACCTGTTTATTGTGTTAGAATTTTATACATATATATATATATGTATATATATATATATATATATATATATATAATGTGATTTGATCAAATTCACCCCCTTTGACCTCCCCTCCAAATGTTATCCTACCTAGTCCATATACACTCCACAACAACAAACTGCGTGTTCTTTGTAATCCCACACTGTCTACTTCAGCGCCAATTCTGGGGACTATGACTCCTCTAATTTACCTACTGTGCCATCTTACTGATCCTAGAAAATGAAGCTTATTCCATTACAAATTTAGCTATATCTATGTATTTCTTTTTTTAAGTGATTAATTTTTTTCTCATTTTTTTATTAAAAATTTCCATCTCCTCCTGTCCTCCTCCCCCTTCCCTCCCCTCCCTTCCACCCATACCCCCACTACCTCCCTCTCCAAGCCAAAGAGCCATCAGGGTTCCCTTCACTATGTTAAGTCCAAGGTCCTCCCAACTCCCCCTAAGTCCAGGAAGGTGAGCAACCAAACTGACAAGGCTCACAGTGAGCCCGTCCATGCTGTAGAGTTCAAGCTCATCGCCGTTGTCTTTGGTTTCTCAGTCCTCCTCCACTGTCAGCCACATCCAGAGAGTCCGGTTTGGTCCCCTGTTCCATCAGTCCCATTCCAACTGGACTTGGTGGTCTCCCGTTAGATCTGTCCCACTGTCTCAATAGGTAAACGCACCCTTCACAGTCCTGACTTCCTTGCTCATGATCTCCCCCTTTTTGCTCCTCATCAGGACCTTGGGAGGGTAAGGCACATTGCTTTGGGGAAGGTCCAAGGCTCTCCCTACCATATCTAGGCTGAGCAAGGTATTCATCCAAAGAGAATGTGTTCCCAAAAAGGCCAGTATAAGCAGTGGGGATAAATCCTGATGCCACAGCCAGTGGCCCCCACAGCTTGCCCCAGCCATACAACTGTCAGCCACATTCAGAGGGTCTAGTTTGGTCCTATGCTGTTTCTTTCTCTGTCTGGCTGGAGTTATTGATATCCCTTAGGTCAGGTAAACTGTTTCCGAGAGTGTACCCATCATGGTCTTGACCTCTTTGCTCATATTCTCACTCCTCCCACTCTTCAACTGGACTTTGAGAGCTCAGTCCAGTGCTCCAATGCAGGTCTCTGCCTGTTTCTGTCAGTTGCTGGATGAAGGATCTATGGTGATATTTAAGATATTCATCAGTCTGAATAGAGGGCAAGGCCAGTTCAGGCACTCTCTCCTCTATTGCTTAGGGTCTTAGCTGGGGTCATCCTTGTGTATTCCTGAAAATTTCTCTAGTGCCAGGTTTCTGGAGGAAGGGCGGAGATGAAAGCAAGGAAAGAGATATTTTGATTGAGGGAGCCATTATGAGACTATATATTTCTTAAAATCAAAAATAGAACATTGGAAATTCATTTTGCTAAAGGTGAAAAACAACCTCATTGTAAATGTAATTTAGAATAGTAAAATTATAAACACAATATTAATAGTTGCACAGTTGTTGTGAGGACGCCACTTGGTTCCCGGCTGCTCAGTCCCGAAATAATCACACAGAAGCTCTATTATTTGCAGTACTGTTTGGCCAATAGCTTAAGCATAATTTTGGATAACTCATATTCTAAATTAATCAGTCTCTATTAATCTGTTTATTGCCACGAGGCTGTGGCTCACTGAGTAAAGTTCTGGCGTCTCTGATTGAGCGACATGGTTTCTCCATGCCCTTCTTTCTCCCAGCATTCAGCCTAACTAAGTTAAGCAACACATAGACAGAGGAACCTCCCACACCACACAATTTAACACTAAGTTTAAAATTAAACATTTCCTGCATTTAGCAAAATTGACTCAAATTATTATGGACTTAAGAATCTATATAGAATGTTTTCTCTACTGAAAATATTTTGATCTACAGAGACAAGTTAATTTTAAATGTCAACAATTTTGAATATACTAGTGACAAAATGAAATCTTGAAGATGGTACTACATATTATTACAAACAAACCTATAGAAAATAATATCATTTAGTAAAGTAAGAGACTTAACATGGAGAAACTCTATGCAGAAGAATGAGCGTGCTCCTAGTATATGTTGTAGTGTGTGTGTGTCTGTCTGTGTTGTGTGTGATGGTGTGTGTTGTGCTGTGTTGTATGTGTGGTATATTGTGTGTGTTGTGTTGTGATGTGTGGTATGTGTTATATGTGTTGTGGTGTGTATTATATTGTGTGGGTTGTGTATGTGCTGTTTTGTGTGTGTTGTGTGTCTTATAGTGTGTGTGTGTTGCATTTCTGTGTTGTGTGTCTTGTGTTGTGTGCCTTATGGTGTGTGTTGCATGTATGTGGCCTGGTGAGCAGCTCTGTTGAGAAGGAGATCATCTCTATTTTGTTTCCTTTGGTGTCTCTTGTTTTTTTTTTTTTTTTTTCAAAGTCTCAGTTTTCATGTGTGCTCTCTCACTGGGTAAACCAAGTCTTTCAAGCAACAGATGATTATTTATTTTATTATCTTCCATTGATCCTCCCTTCATGATCCTCCCTTCATGCAGAAATGCCCTTGCAGTGCACTTGCCTACTTCTGTGGTTCTGCACGTGCACAGCTGCCTTTCCTCCAACCTCAGTCTTCAAGGCTGACACAAGCTCCAGCCACTGTGAGAATATTGTGAGCTAGTATGTGTCAATATCACCAAATATATGACAAATAAAAACACAAATGATCCCTAATTCAGAAGTACCTTCTTATCTCTAAAGTGGCTGATAATAATCCTTCCATAAAGCGTAGCTCCCTACTCCAGACTTCATGTTACATTCTTCATTCAGTGTTTGCTGCCCTTATTGTTTCTATTACATTCTATTGTGTATCATGTTTCAGGATTGAAAGCATTGCCTCATATATATCCTTAGTTAAGCAAAGGGGTATTTTTAAGCTGCATTCAGTAAATATTCTATAATATTTTAACACTCATTACACAGAAGAGACAAAAATGAAAAGTCAATGAAAGTATACTATGGACAAAGAAACCCTGTAAAGTAAACCCAGTCACTTAATACTGACAAATAGATGGTGAATTTTAAGACTGAAGTAGCACATACATACATGCACACACACAGTACACACACATTATAACTCAAACCAAAACACACACACATCACAACACAACACACACAATATACCACACATACAACACAGCACAACACACACCATAATACATACATACCATACATACCATAATACACAGCATAACACACGTGCACATACCTCTGTATAAACCTCTGCATGAACTTAGTACATTCCATGGAAAATCTAACTATTCAAGCAAATTAACACAGCCTTGGACTGCTTCAGCTTGTATTTTTCCTTCGATGCTTATTAACTAGAAATGCAGAATAGCAGATCAAGAGCTATATGATTCCTGATAATCTGGAAGTCAGAATTTTTCCCTTAGAGGAGACAAAATAAATCAACAATGCATTACTAATTTGTTCTCCTGGGCATGCCACAACATCAACTGCATTGACTCGCAGTCTTTCTCAAATCCAGCAAACACATCATCTAGTAACGAAGGAATATTTGAGTAATTTGGCTAGTTCTTATTTTAATGAATTCCTGCAATATAACTTTGAGCGAACATATTTTGTGGACTAGACCTGAGAAAGGAGTCATCGGAACCCTAGATCTCACTGCGTGGGCCACATCACCAGGGAAGTCGAATGCACCAGAGGGCATTTTACAAACTCAGTGCAAATCACTATCAATTGTACTGTACAAAAACATCTCACTGGGATATAAATATAACTAAAAATACTCTAAATAAACTATGAACTTACTATGAATTATTTAAGTATGAACCAAGTTTGCTTCTTCAAGACATGTTATTTGAAACAACAAACTACATAATAAAAATGCAGTGATTCAGAGACACACTTGATAATACTTGGATTGGCACAGTCCCATTTGCAGAGAAAAGAATGAATACCAAAGGATAGTTTGAGTCACATGAAGACCCAAGTCTTCCTTCCAGGATGACCAACTCATAGCAGCAAGCACTGGCAGACTCCCCTTATTATCATAGTTTAGGATATGCAATTTGCATTATCTGAGGCTCCCAAATCAGAAAATTGGTTCCACGCAGAGGCCTGAATTGCTTGGAAACAAGCAGAGATTAACAATGAACACATTATTGAGTGCATCTCCACAAGGAGCTCTTTTGGCTTCAGTCCATCTACATTTTATCTGTACAATATCTTGAAAGGAAGATTTTTAAACATGTCATTTTGATCAAATGCGTGGACCCCTTCAAGTCCTTGGAAGTTCGGGTGAACTCATTATTGAGGTTTAGTTCCACTTCAAGGAGAAATCTTGCCTTACTACCAAGACAAAAACAGTCATTACATGGGTACTCAACCTTATTTCCATCATCTTTTCGATAATAAAAGATACCAGCAATATGCTTCATTTTTAAACATGATTCTTAGGATTGGTTTTGGTTTTCTTTAAAAGCATGGCCATTAATGTGGGCAAGCAAAAGCTGTAAACAGTGCTTGTTTATCATTGTCTAGATCATGTTTTATAGAAACAATGATTTATGAAGAGGATATTTACATATTGAACTGGCTGCTAAGTTTTGTGTCATAATAACTTATTATGTACCTAACACATTCACCAAAAAATCATTTAGGTGAGGGGCTGGAGAGATGGCTCAGAGGTTAAGGGCATTGCCTGCTCTTCCAAAGGTCCTGAGTTCAATTCCCAGCAACCACATGGTGGCTGACAACCATCTGTAATGAGGTCTGGTGCCCTCTTCTGGCCTGCAGGCATACACACAGACAGAATATTGTATATATAATAAATAAATAAATAAATCATTTAGGTGATGCCTCTGACAGGGTTTTCCCGGATAATAGCACATATTCTAAGATATCTATAGTTTAGATTAAATGATCCTACAGTTTCAAAATATTTCTCAAGATACCATTAATCTCATGGTCAATTGCTGAATTTGATATGGTAATCTTTGATCTATATACTCCAGCCCAGCGGTTCTTAACTTTCCCAATGCTGTAATGCTTTAATGTAATTCTTTATGCTGTGGTAATCCCCAAATAATGAAAATTATTTTTATTGTTACTTAACAACTGAAACCTTGCTACTTTTATGAATATTAATGTAAATATCTGTGTTTTACGATGGTCTTAGGCAACCCCTGTGAAAGGGACATTTGACTCCAGAAACATCAAGATCCACAGTTTGAGAGCTATTGATCCAGCCCTATCTCCTTTTTCCCCCAATATCTATTTGCACCCACCAGGAGCGAGAGAGTAAAATCCGAACTTACTACTTAGGTGACCCCCTTCTTTGTAAATAAGATTGCTGTTAAATAAATGCATTAAGTAAAAAAGAGGTCATCCTGAAGTAGGGTGGTCTCATAACCAGGTTAGACTAATGCCCTTACATGAAGAGAGGAACAACTCAGAATGAAGGCCTGATGTAACAGAAACAGGAGAGGAAGCGATGCTGCGGCAACTAGGGGCACCAAAGATGGGCAGTCCTGTTCAGACTCCTGGAAGGATGCTGCCCAGAATATCAAAGGGACAATGACACTTCAAACTGAAACTTCTATCATTCTGAATTGTGAAACAAGTTACTACTGGAGCAATGTACAAAGTTCATGGTATTTTGTTTCAGAATCCTTGGGAAACCACAGCACCTCATGATGGTGCAGCCAGTAGCAAGATTCCGAGAGTGGAGGGTACAGCCAGAGCCTTGCTTGGGGGCCTTTACTAGAAGACTCTCCCCAACTCTCACAAAAACAGGGTTACTACCATTAAAACTCACTTAGACTACTAATTTCCCTTCTTCTCCAGTGACAGATCAAATTTTGCTCTGAAGGTAACTTCCTCCAAGTCAGGAGTGAGTGCCTCTAAAACCAACAAAATGCATATTACTAGTTTCATGTATGTCCTAGGATCATTGTTTGTAGGGACCAAAAATTTAGACAATTAAGATGGTTCATGTTATCACATTTATAATTAGTTTGTAAACTCTGCCTAAAGAAAGAGGAATTATTGATTAATTTGATTAAAGTTAATTAAGTACTGTTTAAGCAGTCCTTTCACGTTAGCTTTTGTTATGGAGAGAAACCATCTACAATAATAGGCCAAATTTTTTGAGCAGCTGAATTCAGTCATGCTAATTGAGTCAATGTATAGCAACAATACTGATGTGTATGGGTCTTACAGAGATAAGAAAAGAATTATTTTCTAACTGGGGATAGTCCTTGACCATCAACTAGTATTTATAATCATTGTTTCAAATTAAACTTAGAATAAAACAGTCTTTTACATTATAAAAATACATTTATTCTATTACCCTTATTTTGTTCAGTTCATTATTGACTGATAAAAGTGTAAAGATCATTAGATTCATTCATAAAAGTCACCACTATAATTTTGTAATTCTTAAACTTCTATTTATTGTTTATTTACTTATTGAGACAAGGTCTTACAACTAATCAGCAGGCCTGGCTTGTCTTGAATTCACAGTAATTCTCCTGCCTCAATATCACAAGTAGTAAAAATGTAAGTAAGATTGACAATACCTAGATAATTCTTCACTGATTTTGCTTCAGAATATTTCACTGAAATATTCCTCTAATATTTCCTGCACATTCAAAATTCATATGGAAATCCATAAACTCAAGATTAATGATATAAGATTTATATTTATGAGATGTCTACTGAGTTTGAATGTGTAACTGATTCAGTCATGTTCTAGAAGTTGGCCGGATTTCATAAAATTCTCTGATAATATCAGCTATTTTTCCAAAGAGTATTATGGATGATTTAAGGTGCACAGACATGTTTGTCTGTGTGTGTTTTGCATGTGTGTGTGTTTGTGTGTGTATGTGTATGCATCTTTGTGTGTGTGTGTGCTTGTGTGTCTGTGTGGTTTTTTGAAAAGGACTCTTTCTATAATTTTGCTTCTGAAACTTACATTAAAAAAAACTTTGTCTTCATGTTGCAACTTTCCATGTGAGTATCAAGGCTGTAAATCAACATCAAATTTCCTCGAAGTTATCAGTCAGTAGACTGATCTTACAAGGAATATTCTAATCTTAAGAGTATGTTTGAACCATTTGGCAGCTTTTAAAAGCAGAATTTCATTAGTTTTTAGCTCCAGGATGCTGGTTAGCTTGGGCAAAGTCCAAAATAGCGCTGGCTTTTTTAATTCAGTCATTTTCTTTTTTTTAAACTTACATTTAAGCACATTTAAAGAAAAAGACAGAATCTCATTATTTTGCTTTTCCAGGCAAGTTTTAAAATATGCAAAAGAGAGGCAAATTTGTTCCTTTGATAGTTTAATTAAGCCTGTGTGTGTAGATGGTCTGTCAGCTCCCTTTACGAAGGGCTGTTTTACCTCCAACATTCTGTCTTCACTCTTTCCGTCCCCGCTCTGCCTCCTGACCTTGAGTTTAGAACGTGGAGATAGTCTGTTCAGGAACCCTTCACAGCTTTCACTCTTTCTACACACTAAGCTCATTTCAGTCTTATCAAACTTACTAAATCTTACTATTCTTTGCCTCAGAACCATACATTTTCTCAATGATTCCCTTCAAAATTAGATGTAATTCCTCGGTCAAGCATTTATGATCCTTGCAAATTTTGTCACTGAAATGTGTCTGCATCTCTTTATACTCCCTCTCTACACACACACACACACACACACACACACACACACACACACACACACCACATGCACGGACGGATGCACGCAACCACACCTTGAAGCTGAACAAATATACCAAACACTCTTCTTTCAAGTCACTCTGACCCCCAAAGGGAAACAATCTCAAAATTTGGTGAACTTTGACAATCTGGTTACTGAATCCCCAGAAACTCCCACCATCTGCTTGCTGATGGATTACACGTGAGCCTCTTTTCCCTGTTATACTGATCTGTAACACCTTTGTAAGTCACTTACTATTGCTGATAGTAGTGACATACAATTGCTGACACCACAGTTTTGCTGTGAAGGATGGGTTGTTAAAACAAGCATGCAGATACTACAGTATGCAGCTACCAAACAGGTGAAAGGAAGCTTATACCAAAGACTATCATAGATTGAATGGGCACTTCTCCAAAAATAACTGTCAGGGAGCATGGGATTCCAGAAAGATAAAATTGTCCCTCAGGACAATTCTCAAGCACACCATTGAATAAATTAATATCTTATCATGATAGAAGTCATCACTGATGAGATTCTAAAAAACTGTGGAGCTGATAAAATACCACAAACAAAAGAACGTGAAGACTCATTTAATGGAAAATTCCCTTTAGAAATTTAATAGTAATAAAAACTTGTCATAAGCAATATGTTAAAGCACCTGAGAAATACAACTATTGAAAAATAAAAACTAAACACAGAAATACACAGGATAGGGCTGGAGAGATGGCTCAGCGGTTAAGAGCATTGCCTGCTCTTCCAAAGGTCCTGAGTTCAATTCCCAGCAACCACATGGTGGCTCACAACCATCTGTAATGAGGTCTGGTGCCCTCTTCTGGCCTGCAGGCACACACACAGACAGAATATTGTATACACAACAAATAAATATAAAAAAAAAGAAATACACAGGATAAATTAGTAAGGTTTTATGTGCAGGTTTGGAGCAATCACAAAATAAAATAAATAAACATGGTTTTAATTATTTAAGGGTCTAGGTTGTATCTGGAACCCTTCTAATTTACAATAATTCCTTTGTATCCTCTCAGATCAATGTATAGAATTTGAGGGAAAGCTGAATTATAATTTAATGGATAACTTTACACCCTGTTAGTTTCATGTGATGGCTCAGACACATTTAATTCTGGTTATCTAACATTGGCGGTACTGCTGTGTCCTGGGGGTTTCAGAACGGCTGGGGCATGATGAAAATGAAGCGGAGCACAATGAGCCCCAATCTCAGAAAAGCAAACTCCATGCCCAGGGAGCCAAAGGTATTCAGGGAAGGCAAGGAGAAGCCAGAGAAGCACAGCAACTCCACAAAATTCTCCAGTTGGGTCCCCACTCTCAGTAGGCATGCCTTTTCGACAAGAAAATAAACCTTTGCAGGGCATCTGCCACACCAGGGCATCAGGCTCACGCTCAAGGCTGATGCATTCACAGTTGGAGAAAACAAGTGTGCTCAGACGGAGAAGCCGCCTGCACATCACGTACTCTAAGTGAACCTCCACCTCCTTCCTTGGCATAAAGTTAAAGAGCCAGACAAGCCTGGGTTGTATTCTAGCTCTGCCTCTTCTATGTTGTGAGATAATTGCCCTCCCGATGATGGCAGGGACTGAGTCTGTCTCCAAAATACTCAACATGGTGACTGACACAGAAGGAAAAACCCGCAGACATGTCTGTCATGATCATCGTTAATAAATCACCTTCATTCTGCCGAAGATTTGGCCCCTGAATGTCGCATTGTGGATGGGAGAGAAGCACGTGAGATGCCCACCCCTCCCCCGAGGGATTAATTAATTAATTAGTAATTAATGGTGGAAATGGTGCCTTTTTCCTCAATGGTGTTGCTATTGACAAGTTGCCTCTGCTCTAGTAAATAATCCACCCACAATGAAGCAAGAGATTCTAATTAAACTCAGTAGGTCACACACACAAAGACATGAAAGGCAGAGAGGGACATGTTGGGAAGAAGGAGAGGAACGGTAATGAGAGAAGAGAAAAAGGGAGGGTGAAATCAATTGAAATTAACTATGAAAATGCATGAAACTGTCAAATAAATCTAAAATAAAAAAAAAAAAACCAAATCACTTTGTGATGGGCAAACGTGTACAGGTATGCTAGCTTTCTTTTACAAACAGCAATGGGCTGACTTAGGAGGGCCACATGCTCTGAAAAGGGCTGTCATTCATGGTATTTCCAGCCAATGTCCTTCCCAAGCCATGGCTGTTTCAGATGTCATCAGAGCAAGCTGGAAAAGGATGATAAAAAGCAGGGGCTGTGACACTCTCAGTCGAAAACGTTCTCTCCTTCAGGGTTCTCCAGCACCACTGGCTTCAGCTGCCTTCCAAGCTCAGTGTCCAGGGAGTGTTTGACCAGGGAGCTGTGGCAGCAGGTTAGATAATCCCTCATCAAGAGAGCTCAATGAAAGAATCACTGGAGATGAACCGAATGAATACACAGCCAACATCAAGGTCATCTCCCCTTTGATTGCAAAAGTAAATCGTTATTAGTACCAAGTTTAAATAGGAATCTTAATCCTAGCCCTTAAAGAAAGGGGTTAAAGGCTCAGACAGCAATTTCTGTTTTTATTTATTTTTGTGCAGATCTGTTGCCTGTGCTTAAATGTTCTTGTTAAATCTCTCTGTTTTATAGCTAATCACATTTTTATAGCAGGCATGAAGCTCTCTCTACAAGGTCTTTGCTGAGCTGTTCCTGTAAATCAAAACCTTGCTTGACTATTCTTCTGGCTGGCAGGAGAACCGGGTAAGTTTTACCATTTATGGTCCTGAAGACCAACCCGATTCTTTTTCTGTTCCTTTTAATGTTTTTCCCCACTCGGCCCCCTCCCTTCCTCTGGCCTTCAGATGTATATTCCAGGCTTAGCTGAAACCTGCATGAATAGATTACTTCATTTCTTACCACGTAACATTAATAAAGGTGTCAAGATGACAGAGGATGCTTGGCTTATGTTCTTCTGCCCCAGATCTATTTCTCGAGGGCAGACTGCTGTTGGTTGGAAAAACATGATCTGTTCAGCTTCTGGAACCTGACCTCCAAAGTCTATTTAAAGTATTAACACACATTTTTTAGTGAAATATATTTATAAAGTACACAGGACACTTAAGGAAGTCATGTCTTCTTAAACTGTTTTGACGTCAGTGTCACCATGACCACATGTCTGTGTTAGGATGGCACGAAGAGATCCTGTATACTGAACCCCTTTCCTGGCTGTAGGGCTCTGGGCATCAGGTACGTTACCAGAATTACATTAGTATTAAAAAAAATGTTTCATAGTCTTTGTTAGTTATTGTGAGACCAAGACCAAAGGATGAGCAGTGATAGTAAAGTGTATATTAAGCATGCTTAAAGCTCTGTGTTCAATTATCAGCCCCAAGAGGAAAAGGAAAGAAAAAGGTAGAATGTTTCATGGTGATTGTATAGAGCATGAAGAGCTGCGCCTACCTGGTGTCACAAAATGACACTTGGAACATCTGACTTGGAAGCAGCTGGCACGGTATATCAAGCCATGAGCACGTACCAATTTTTATGCCTAAAAGCACAAGTCTGTCAAGAAGAAAAAGAAGAAAGAAGAAGAAAGGAGAAGGAGAAGGAGAAGGAGAAAGAAGAAGAAGAAGAAGAAGAAGAAGAAGAAGAAGAAGAAGAAGAAGAAGAAGAAGAAGAAGAAGAAGAAGAAGTTGGAGGAGGAGGAGGAGGAGGAGCAGGAGGAGGTGGAGGAGGAGGAGGAGAGAAGAGGAGGATGATTGAGACATATGATGTATAAGCGAATTATAATGAAAAATTTCCAAGGCGCCTCTCTCCTCCTCCCCCTCTCCTCCTCTAAGAAGAGAAGAAGAAGAAGAAGAAGAAGAAGAAGAAGTTGGAGGAGGAGGAGGAGAGAAGAGGAGGAGGAGGATAGCAAGAGAGGCCTAATGGCACCATGATATTTAGAAGAAAGAAGCTGAGAACAATGTGAAACATTACATGCATGGTTAACAAGAGACAATAGAGGGAAACAAATGATGGGGTAATTTTCATGTCTCAAAAAAAAGAGAAAAATGAACAGGCAATTTGATTAGATAGGGTCAGCCCTTGTAGCTCAGAAAAATTCAAGTAACAAAAGTTCACACTTCATATTATTAATGTCATCCCAAGTGACTTAAATGCATTAACCCTCCATCTCACTGGAAAAGATGCTGTTATTAGCCATCCTTCACAGAGAAGAGAACTGACATATATAAATTTGAAGGAGTTTGTAGGATTTTGAGTTAACAAATGGAGCCAAACCAGGCTTCCTGTCTTTGAGACAACCTACTCCAAGGTTTCACCCTTTCTCAGTCTCTCACTCTGACACTGTTCCCTTTGTGGCTACATGGTAGCTGCCTAGATGTGGCAGACTCACCCATGGGAAACACTTTGCTGTGGGATGATTATGCCCCTCCCATCTTCATGGCTTGAAAATTTAGTTACCAAATTCATATGCCAACAGTATTTGAAGGTGACACTTTGGGGAGAAAATTAAGATAGGATTATGAGGGTAGGTCTGCCCAGGATGGCATTATTGGCTTTATGTGGAGAGGAAGGAAGGCAGAGCTAGCGAGCTTTCTCTGTGTCTCCACACAATGTCCTCTGCAGTAGCATCCTGCAATGAGAAATCTTTACCACATGCCAATGTCCAATGCCATTCTCCCCAACCTACAGAATTATGAGCCAAAACAATGTATTTTTTATTGTTTTTATTGAGCTATATATTATTCTCTGCTCCCTTCCCTGCCTCTCCTCTCCCCTTCTCCCAATTTACTCTGGAGATCTTGTCTTTTTCTACTTCCCATATACATGTGCTTTAGATCCATGTATGTCTCTCTTAGGGTCCTCTTTATTGTCTAGATTCTCTGGGATTGTGAATTGTAGGCTAGTTTTTTTTATTTATTTCTAAAAGCCACTTATGAGTGAGTACATATGGTATTTGTCTTTCTGGGTCTGGATTACCTCACTTAAAATGATGTTTTCTAGGTTCATCCATTTGCCTGCAAATTTCAAGATGTCATTTTTTTCTGCTGTATAGTACTCCATTGTGTAAATGTACCACATTTTCCTTATCCACTCTTCAGTCAAGGGGAATTTAGGTTGTTTCCAGGTTCTGTCTATGACAAACAATGCTGCTATGAACATAGTTGAGTACATGTCCTTGTGGTATGATTGAGCACCCTTTGGGTATATACCCAAAAGTGGTATTGCTGGGTCTTGAGGTAGGTTGTTTCCTAATTTCCTGAGAAATCACCATACTAAAACCCAAAGTGGCTGTACCAGTTTGCAATCCCACCAGCAATGGAGGAGTATTCCCTTTACCCGACAACCTCTTCAGGATAAGTTGTCATCAGCGTTTTTAATCTTGGCCATTCTTACAGATGTAAGATGGAATCTCAGAGTTGTTTTGTTTTGAATTTGTATGATGGCTAAGGATGTTGACCAAAGTGTCTTTGAGCCATTTTAGATTCCTCTGTTGAGAGTTCTCTGTTTAGGTCTGTACTCCATTTTTATTGGATTATTTGTTCTTTTGATGATCAGCTTCTTGAATTATTTGTATATTTTGGATATCAGCTCTCTTTCTGATGTAGGGTTGGTGAAGATCCTTTCCCATTCTGTAGGCTGCCATTTTGTCTTGTTGACCATGCTTTACAGAGGCTTCTCAGTTTTAGGAGATCCCATTTATTAATTGTTTCTTTCAGTGTCTGTGCTGCTGGGGTTATATTTAGGAAGTGGTCTCCTGTGACCATGCATTCAGGTGTACTTCCCACTTTCTCTTCTATAAGGTTCAGTGTGGTTGGTTTTATGTTGAGGTCTTTGATCCATTTGGACTTGAGTTTTGTGCATGGCGATAGATATGGATCTATTTTCATTCTTCTACATGTTGATATTTAGTTAAAACCATGTATTTTTAATGAATTAAAAAGTCTGAGCCATTTGACAATAGCAACAGAAAACAAACTAAGGCAAACTCCTAGAATCTAAGCCAAATCTAACATGGCATCTGCCTTCTATGATCATTATTTGCCAGAAACCTAAACTGTACATCTTGTCTGAAGTCTGCTTTTACAACTTAAACTCGAGGACACAAGTGACACTGAATTGTATTGTTCTTTAAGTTGGCATCCACTTTCCTCTCCGCTTTGAACTTCATCCCAGATGACAGTACAATGATAAGGGATTTTTTAAATGTTACTGTACCGTGATAAGAGAACTGGACCAAAGAAACATGCATTAATGACCTCCTGACTCAAGGATAAATCATAATACAGCCTCCAAGAATTCTTCCTGCTCTCTACAGCACTGCTTGGAATAGAAGAAAATGTCAAGGAAGAAAATACATTGAGGAGGCAACCACCATAGGGAACATAACCCCTCAAAGACACTGGGCAGCCTCTGGGTCTGCCTGGTTTGAATTAACCTCCACAGGACCAGGGAAGCCTGCAGAATCCATCTCTACCATTTTAACACTGCAGAGAAGGTGAGTTAAAGCGAGATCTGCAGACAGCCACAACGTTCAGAAAGACCTTGTAGAAGGAGAAAAGGGGAGATATTTAGAGTCTTGTTAGCAATTATTCCATACATACTGGCAATTTCATTCAGTCCATTTTTAGTGAAATATCAAGAGAGGTTTGATTCTCTCTACATAGACAAATAATGTCCCTCAGTGAGAGGGTGTCATCTTTGGTGTCTACCGTATCATGTCTTGGAGGACAATGGGAAACTTTTCCAAGAAAGTTGGTGTGCATTCGGTCGGCTTCACACTGATGGCAGCAGAGATACACAATGACAAGAAGAGGAAATCATTTAGTACAAATATGAAGTAAATGTGATCAAAGTTTCACTTATAAATACATATCTGTTAATTTCATAGTGAAACTGCTTAATATAAACAATACACAGAAATAAAATGGCATAGTATTTGTATTCAACCTCCCATACTACTAATTTATATGTTTGTTTTATACTACTCTTTGTTTGTTTGTTTTATATTGTTTTTTGTTTCCTTTTTTTTGATATTTCTATGTGTATATAGCCCTGGCTGTCCTGGAACTCAGTTCATAGACCATGTTAGCATCAAACTCAGGAATCTGTCAGCCTCTGCCTCCTCCTCCAGACTGCTAGGATTAAAGATGTAATGTACACCGCACATAGGCAAATTTTTTAGTGTTGGTTGATTCTTTGGATTTGGAACTTGCACTGATAGGTACCATGAATATAGACAGCTGACTATTTCAAATGAGATGAGAACATGGTCTTTGAATCCTGAGAGGCCCATGACCTCAGACAGTAGCATCTCCTACTCACCCTCCTTGCAACCCAAATCAAGCCCCATAACAGTTTCAGTGAGGAGCTCCTGCTGCTCATCATTAAATGAACCCAGCTGTGTCGCTCCGCCACCCTCCCCCACTTCCATGGAGTTCAGGAGCAAATTCTGAGAAACAATGTATATTTGTTCTAATCACTGACCAAAAGGACAGTTTCCTAGCTATGTATCATTATTTATTTGAATTGAGTTCGGTTTTGGTTACACCCGCAAAGCTGATTGTTTAAAGTAATTATATAGCTTTGAAAGTTGGAAAGAAAAAGGTTCTTTTCTAGAGTGAAGAAATGCCTCATCACTTAGCTCATCTGTTTAAATGTGTGTGTGTGTGTGTGTGTGTGTGTGTGTGTGTGGGTGTGTGTCTATAATGAAAACACTTCTCTACATCACAAGAACAGAGAATGGCACAAAACAAGACTAGATTTCAGCAGGAGAGCTCATACTCAGCACAGAGCACACAGCCCAGTTCCTAAGGACATACGATCATATTTGCAGGGGATGTTTTAGATTTTAATTATTTACTTTCTATGTGTGTAGACAGGCATGACAGTGCCATGGTGCACAGATGGAGATCAGCAGACCACTTGTGTGAACTGGCTTCCTTTTTCCACCTGAGGTATCAAACTTGGCTTGGTGGCAAGTGTCTCTATGCACTGACAGTTTCTCTGACTGTAGGAGGGTGGATTGTGATTGCCATGGTATGAGACCAGCATCAGAGACTGGAGTCTGGGATGTTCAGAAGCATCTTATAGTGCAAGGGACAGCTGCCTACAATAAGGAACAATCACAACAAAATGTCAGTGATTCTAAGGTAGGGAAGGATTGGTTTAGACACACCACAATTCACCCAAGTCCACTATTAGCTAAGTACATGTTCTCTTTGATATGGGTTTCTCTCTTCAAAACAGCAAGATATTGTGAACAATTGCACATCTACTCTGACAGCTGGGTCGTATTGTGTTTCCTTAGGGTGGGCGAGTCATCGTTCTAACTTGGTTTTCCATTTGTTTGCTCACCCGTGATCACACTACAACTAGTTTACAAAACACTGTTAAGATGTTTCAGAGGAGGGAAACTGAGACACAAAGTTGGTCTCTTTTCCTGACCTAATAAGAGGAATGTGAAGCCTGAAAGCTAACGTATACTACAGTATAGGAAATACCTATTGCCAGAGCACTTGCTGTTGCTATTGCTCTGAGAGACCTCTGGAAATCACAAAAAGACAGTGACGATGGAAATTCCAGAATCTTTATCAAGACCATGTTCTATGATGAAGAGAATCAGAAATCATTCATAAACCCATATATTCTTATCTTATATATGTATATTTGCATTTCCCTATTACATTGACAAATGACCTTACAAATTGTTCTAATAAGTGCTTGTTGTATTAATAATTGAAAAATACTAATGTGAGGGAAAGAACTGATGGTAATTATAGAAAATGGATATGAAAAGAAAGAATAAGGATGGATAAAAATGAAAACAAAGACAGAGAGCAAACCCTGATATCGCTATATGTTCATCAGTCCAGAAAGCAACCATGGTACCACCTGGCCCATCGAAGTCCCCACTAGGAACTGGGGGCTAGCCACACTTCTGCCTTTTTAGAAAAAGGAGATTGATGATGAACCATGATTCACTGACAGTGCCCTTTCAGAAACAGGAGATGGAGAACAAATTTTTTTTTCTTTTTTTTTTTGGTTTTTCGAGACAGGGTTTCCCTGTAGTTTCTAGAGCCTGTCCTGGAGCTAGCTCTTGTAGACCAGGCTGGCCTTGAACTCAGAGATCCGCCTGCCTCTGCCTCCCGAGTGCTGGGATTAAAGGCGTGCGCCACCACCGCCCGGCGAGAACAAATTCTTTTCTGAGAAATTTCCTACTAGAAATTATAGACATTTTTGGCCCTCTCCAGAGTCTCTGCAGAGGGGTTTCTCAGAGCCTTGTTAATAGTCACACAACATGTCAATAAAACATTCAGTGTGTGATGGAGGATGTTCATCTGTCTATGTGTTACTTTTATTGGTTAATAAAGAAACTGCCTTGGCCCTTTAATAGGACAGAAAATTAGGTAGGCAGAGTAGAGAGAACAAAATTGTGGGAGAAAGAAAGGGAGTCTGGCAGACACTTCAGGCAGACGCCATAGCTCTCCTCTCTGAGATGGACGCAGGCTAAGATCCTTCCCGGTAAGACACCACCTCGTGGTGCTACACAGATTACTAAATATGGGTTAAAGCAAGATATGAGAATTAGCCAATAAGAGGCTGAAACTAATGGGCCAGGCAGTGTTTAAAAGAATACAGTTTCTGTGTAATTATTTTGGGGCATAAGCTAGCCAGGTGGCGGGACACAGCCAGCCGCTTTTTCTACAAGTGTGAACTTACCTGACTCCCATCTCATGGAATACTGTTAGAGGAGTAAACCACGTATGTTATGGTCATAGTAGAGGCTAGAAACTTTTGCTCTTGGTTACTTGACCTCATCACCCATGTTTCTTCTAGCAAGACATTTATAAGTTGATGTGGGCTGATAGGCCTGGAAAGCAATTGACAACGGAGAAGGAAGAGGGCATGGAACAAGAACATGATCCAGCTTTTCCTGGTGATAAGGTGGCACTGTGACAGGGTAGGGTGCTTAAGAGCATGGCTTGTGATTTCAGACAAACATGAGGGTGAAGGCCAGCTCCCAACTCCAAGAACACTTCTGACTCTCACTAAACAGGCTTCAGTCTTCACGTTGGGAATTGAGAGGCTATAAGATAGACTTAAAGGCTAAGGATTTGTCACAGCATCTTTATGACTGCACTGGAAACTGAACAATACTTGATCTCCAGTTCCCACTGCTAATAGAACCCAACACTCCTGTATGGCAACAAATATGTGGTCATATTGTAATCTGCCCACATGATTTTAAAAGAAATAATGCGATGTCTTAACTGAATAGTTGAGAAAAATAAGAAAAGCAGCAAAGTACTGTGCATATAAATACAGTCAGGGTCTTCTCTTAAGATGCACGAGATACTGACCCGGGAAAGCCTTAAGTTCACACTGTAGAGCACTGTAATTTGCTATGGTTTGAACATGCTCTTCAGTGTTTTCTATGTTTGGAGCTTTATCCCCACTGTAGTGATGTCACTTCACGGAGGGATCTATAAGGAGAAGTACCCAGGGGTACAGCACTAAGTCACTGAGGATGCTACCTGTGGGACATTCTGATTAGTTCTCTGCTCAGAGGACTTAGAAAGGAGCATGCCTGGGTTTTCCCCCTTGATTCTAGTTTGCTATGTAAGCTTTCTCTCTTCCAGATGAAGGTACTATAATACTTCCTGAGATATAGTGAGAAAGCCTTCACTATAAGTAATCACTTGCTGAGGCCATGGTCAGAACTGAGCTAAATAATCTTTACTTCATAAACTACCCAGCTGTGGGTATTGAGTTATATTAAAAGAAAGCAAGCTTATGCAATGAATCAGGTAAGGTTTTCCTGCTGTTCTTGTCAGACCACAAGTCTCCGCACAGCAGTTACCTAGGTCTAGTCACTCATGTACCACTCTAATTTTGAAAAATTGGTTATAAGGATGCTGCAAATAGAAGCTGGGCTATGAAAGTATGATTGACAGGAGTGGTGAATGCGTGGGTGCATGGCAAGGTCTAATGGTGCATGCTTGCAATTACATCTTACAATATGCTGAAAATTATCTAAATGATTGCCTCAATCAAACCTTAACAGGCTTCTATATTCGTGAAAGCAATCGCCTACTTGCCTTTGACAGGCATTACAGTCTCTTTTTCCATCCACAAACACTACAACTTCAGGGCGTGAAAGGGAATCAGATATAATAAAAAGTTTATAGAAAAAAAGATTGCAACTTCTGATCTTTGAAGTGGAACAAAATCAAGAAAGTGGAGAATTTCAGGAAAGCTACGTGCTGAATAATTTTTGGTAAAATTTGGATTACTTAGGAGAAGGGTCATCTGCTTCAGACTAAACCCGTCCTTTTATCCACACCCTGTGTCAGGAGCAGCCACAGGCTCAGGACTGTGTGACACTGATATGGCTGCCCTTTCAGGTATACTCTGAAGAGGACTCTAGATGTGAAACAAACACCTCCAACCCCGCCCTACCCAACCCCCCACACACTGACACTTCTACCTTCCCTCTGGGGTCTCCTCAAACACGGCTACACTTCAGAGCAGAACTAATAAGACCAAGAGTCAACTACAGTAGAAGGAGGCCTTATACAGAATCCTTTCAGAAACGGGTCTGCAGGCAACCCAAGGCAGACCTCCACAGAGTGAAGAAGAGCACCGAAGTTGACCATGGTTGCTGCTCACTGCTACGTGACATCTAAACCAAAGTTACAGGACCCCGGAGTCCCTCCCCACAATCACAGCACTGCAAACCACACACTCCTAGCTGATTAATTAAATACAACAGTGAACGATGCCCAGTGAGCAGAGGGTTTCAAAAACAACAAAATTCGGGGTTCCACTTGCCAGAGACTGTACCCAGTCAGCCCTGAAGCACTGGGAGACTGATTAATTTTACCTTTGAAACAAACATTTCCTACCCACACCTCTCATGAATATGCAACAGCCCTTCAGCCTCCCCCCATCTTAAACTCAGTGCCACCTGCCCTTGGCTTTTGGAAACACTGCAGGAGCACTAATCAGCGCCCTAGTCTGTTTATTATGACTAAGCAGCATCTGAAGTTCTAGATCCCCATAAATGAAACCAGGTGAGCCCATAGGCTCACACTTGTTTTCAACATGTAGGACCTGAGACAAGAAAGTGTTTCTCTGGCGTCCGGTCAGCTAAAGAGTTTCCAACCAGAAAGAAACTCGTCTAAGGGCACAGGGTAGCAGAATCCACGGGTGGAGCTCCAGCATGAAGCAGCATGTGATCATTAGGCAGCTGTCCTTTGACCCAGCACCCTTTGAGAGCAGAACTATGTTCTTGGGCATCACTTAATCCCTGATAAATACAGTTGTATTTTCTCAGCTGCTTACAACCATTTAGAGCAAGGTGTGATAAAAGAAGACATTGATAATTTATGCAAATAAAACTTTAAAGCATTAAATTATGTATAGGATATTAAAGACCATCGTGTGACTATAAGGTGAGGCAGGAGCTGAGGAGATGAGTCAGTGGGTCAGGTGCTCACAGTGCAGACATCAATACTCAAGTTCAGATCGCTAGCACCCAGGAAAACACCTCGTGGCCATATCAGCCACAGGCAATCTGAAGACTCAGGAGGCATACACAGGAGAGGCCCAGAGCAAGGTGGTTAGCTTGACTAACAAGAATGGGAGCTTCAGTGAGAGATCCTGCCTCATTAAATAAAGCGAGCAATTTAAAGACACTCTGCACCAAATTTAGGCCTCCAGATTCAAGTATACATACACACAGATGCACACCACACAAACATGTACATGCAAATCACAGAGGTACAGGTAAAAGTAAAAAGGCCTATTAGGTGGAAGTGGTGTGAATCGTGTTGTGTGGACAACCAACTTGTATGCTTTCCTATGGAATATCCAGCAACACTACATTTCCCAGCGTTCCTTGCAATTAAGTTTAACTAAGCCAATGTGACTGTGATCTGGACAATAAACCATGGGCAGAGGTGATGGAAGTCACCTTCCATTTGGCAATCATTCCCTTGCATAGCCTCTGGCATCAATGTTTCTTACGTTTTCTGGCAATTCTGTTGACCATGTGCTACTCATTACCAGCAAAGCTAGATCCCTAAATGCATCAAGGTCATACTGAACTATGTAGTTCGGGCCCTCGCCTGACTTCTGAGTACACCAGCCTGTGACAGAATCGATAGGCAAAGCTTCTCACTGGGTGCTTGTGTGTGTGTTGGGTGATGTTGGTCACAGCCTCATCCTCTGATTAGTACAGATGGAGCTGCATTGCCCAGCCTGACTGACATGCTATAGTCTAGTGAAAGTGATCCAAGGAAACAAGCCGGGAAATTCTCATCAGCAGAGAAAATTAATCTTGCCTAGAGAGCAGCTGCAATGATCCATTCTCCAAATAAAGAACAAACAAATAAAATTCCTTTACCTCGTGTTTACACTCTAGATGTTCCCCTTTCTTAGCCAAGACAAAGGCACATGTAAAACCAACATAAAAAATATCAAAACCAACACTAACCCACTTTCCTGAAGAGTCTAATTTTAATCGAGATAAATGATTATATTTAGTGCAGATTCTAGACACTTACTTGTCAAAAAACTAACAGAGTTTTATTGCAGAAAGTAGACAAAAATAAAACAGGAATCAAACAACAAAAGTACCCATTTTCACAATTCTTTATTAGCTATGATTTATAGTCTTATATAAAATATTCTGATCTTATTGTGAGTAATAAATATTTGCATAATATCTATTTGTTCTTTTGATACTTCTGAATATGTCAAGAACATTTCCAGCAGACTGCTTTTTCTGTGATGTTCCCTTCTTAGTTGCATAGGGATTTGTGTTTCTTTAACTACAAGACTCCCATTGACAAAAGCATAGTTTGATTCAGATTTTGTTGTTGCTGTAATAAGTAATATTAGGTTGTGAAAACTTAAGGAGCTATGTTTGCTAACCTGTCATTATCCATTCTGGGTGAATTCTGGGCTCTGAAGTTAGTGAAATGGAAGCTATGTCTTTTTTGTAACATATTTAATTCAAATTGCTAAATCATGCTATATACCTACTAGGTTTGACATATCCTACACAAAACCTCCGTGTTTCCTAACACATATGTTCTTAAATGCAATGTACATTAATTAGAATATCTTAATAATTTTATTTTTCCTATATTATTCTTTTCTTTAAAGGATTTTTTTGTAGGATTTTTTTTTGTTTGAATATGTGTGTGCATGTGTGTGTAATGGGAAAACATACATGTTTGTACAGTTGCCCATAGATGTCAGCTAGGAGAGCTAATGGAATTCCAGGTCTGTAAGCTTCCTGGTGTGGGTGCTGGGAACTGAACTTGGGTCCTCTGTGAAAGCAATATAGACTCTTAATCTCTGAAAAATCTCTCCAGCCCCCTATATGGTTCTTGAAGGATATGGATATGCTACTGTCATTTTAATATTTACATTCCAGTCAAATACACACACACACAAACACACACACACACACACACACATACTATGGGTCAGTTCTGAGGTATTGTCTCCACTTCAATGTAAGCTTCACACTCCTCATTTAGCAAGTGAAAATAACTAAAACAACTATCCTTCACAGAATTCTTGTGGCCATTTACCAAGATAATACAGAGGCCATTAGCACACTCATACTGAATCTATACATATTTTGGGCAAATATTTATTGAGCCCAACTCACCTATGCATTAATTATACAAAGTCAAACCTCCCCCTTAATTTTACAAGGTCATGAGCATAAATGTCTTTGCACCCCATATTCAGTGGTACCATCATCTCCCTTTCCCCTCTGTGACTTAGTTGCTAGGGGTGACCCACACAGTCCCTCAAGACTTCAGCTCAGTCAGTGAGCCATCAGGTTGTTCCCACTCCCCTCCACAAAAAAAAAAAAAACATCCATGAGATGCTTCAAGAATTGAATATGTGTCCTTGAGGTAGGCCAGTATTCATTTGTTTTACTTTTCAGGAAAATTGCAGTTTTCTACACTTGTAGTCACGAAAGCATGTGGGCATTTTTATCTGAGTAGGAAAGAGATGGTGTGAACACAATGTCAACAAGATGTTTTTCGGATGCTTAGCTGCCCAAGCTTGAGCTGATATGGAGGCATTCTCTATCACCAGTCACCAGAATGGAGTGCAATCTACTTACTAACAAACATTTTTTTAAAGTCAAAATTGCAATTGCATCTAAAGTAAGACGTTAAGAAGCGCTACCCAGAATAGCTAAAGTGCTATACATCTGCCTATGCATTGTATTGGGAGGTTAGGCTACTTTAGCTGACATATACTAAGTATACATGGTGATGGATTATAAAGAGAGAACTCAAGATAATCTATAGCATATGAGGATTAGATGACAATAATCAGCATGTCTCAGTCTCAAACATGTATTGTTTCTGAAATCTTCTCTTGGAGGTGTTTGGAACACAGTAAATCCTGAGCAATTTCAGTCACCCTGCTGTGCTACAGAGCTCCAAGGCACACTGCTCCTGCCTTTCTTCAATTTTCACTCATTCAGAACCCTCCTTCCGTCCCTCAGTCTTTCTAACCTGGAGTAATCTTGACGTCAGTTGTGCCTGGAAGATACCACACCCTTGGCATCAATATACAAATGAGAACAACTAGTATTTATTTTACTCTCCCAGGCTTGTTTCTCTCAGTATAACATTCTTGAGGTGCATCTGTGTTGTTGCAAATGACAGGAGTTTCACTGTTTTTGTGGCTGAGAAATGTTACATTTTCTACACACACCACCTTTTCTCTACTCATTCACCCATCAGTCGACACAGCAATTACAAACAGCACTCCAGTGAGCATGGAAGAACACAGGTCATTGTTTTTAAGTAAACTCATCAAAATCAGCAGCTTCTCAAAGTAGACTGTGAGAAGCCTTCAGAGGTTTATAGCTCCCTCGTTGCATACTTTGATTGGTGTCAAGGAGGCTAATGAGGTCATCAAAGTCATTTCATGTGAAGAAAATGGGGACCGGAGAGGTAGATCAGCTATTGTAAGTATGTACTAAACTTCCAGAGGACTTGTTTTTAATGCCCAGCACCCTCACTGGGATACTCAAAATCACCTGTAACTCTGGTTCATGGGAACCCCAAGCTGTCTTCTGATATTTGTGAGCTAAAAGTACACACCCTGACACAGACATACACAGTCACAGAAATTTGCAAAATAAAGATTAAATTAAAGGCAACAACTGAATTTCTAGCTATATAATATTAATAATAGTCTGAAGAAAACCGGAGTTCCCCATTCCCCTGAATGTTAATTCAGAAATACCAGGAGCATAAATCCCAAGGTGAAACTATATGATACCGAAGTACTAGGCCCTTTGAAATAAGTACCATTGAAATAATGAATCATTCCTTCCCAAGACACAGCAGCTGCGTGACAGGATTCACAGAAGCCATTTGAAGAAGCCATTCATCTGTTTCTCTTTTTATTAATTATTTTCCACTTATTTTACATCCTGGAATTTATTTATTTTACACCCTGACTGCAGTTTCCCCTCTGTCCTCTTCTTCCGTTCCCTCCTCCTAGCCCTCCCCGACCCCGTATCCACTCTTCTTTGTTTCTGTTACACAGTTATCACTCATAAACAAATCTGAGTCAGGAAATTATAGTTTTGGAAGTTTGTATCTATCCTACTTTCCGGAGAATCACTACTCTGAATTCCAACATCTGTGACATCTAAAGCTGAGTATTCTGAGTTTTACCTCCAAGGTCAAGAGGAGTACATTCTCACTTTATGCATCACCAGAGAGGAGTGAAATGGGTTTGTTTCTCACTTTCTCTGTGTTTGCGTTACATGGTTTAACATCTATTGCTAATCTGACTGAGACTTGGCAGTGGGAAACCTGTGAGAAGAGTAGCCCTGCACCTTTCTTAGCCATCCTGCAAAGGCTGTTGGGAGAATCCCACACAGGAGGACATCTCCCAAACTACAGGAGGCCCAGGACCAGGAAAGAAGAAAGGTCAAAGTGTTCTTCTGAGGCTCAGACTCTCAGTGCTCTGAAGGAGAGGGACACAGTGGAGAAGGCATTAGGACAACAACTGACTGCAGATTTGCTTTTGTCACGATTGTTGTTGTTTCAATGGCTGTTCATGGCAGTAGTTGATAAGGAACTACACAGTCACCTGAGACACATATTCTAAGATAGGCTATTATCTGAATATAATCAGTGGTTTCTTAAAATCATCCCCTGGACAATAAGAAAGCTACATTTAATGCTATGGAAGCTTAAGATTCAATACTCAACACGTACTCTCTTCAATCCTTCTTTTACTTTTTGTTTTGTTTGTTGGTTTGTTCAGCTGGTTGTGTATTGTTTGTTTGTTTTAAGGCATAGTATCTTGTAGTCTCTGCTTTCAATGAAACTGCAATGTAGTCAAGGATTATATTCAAGTTCTCATCCCTCTGCTTTTGCTACAAGAGGTCTGGAATTCCAGGCACGGAGTACTATGCATGTTTTTCTATATAGTATGGGGGCCAAATGAGGGCTTCCTGCATGCTAGGCAACTATATTGACTGAGCTCCTAATCTCAGCTCTCCAGACATTTTTTGAGTATAGCAATTCTATTTCTAACTGCCTTTCTACCTTAAAAGCAACAACATCATTAAAGAAACAAAAAAAAAATGGGGCACAGAACTCTCAACAGAAGAATCTAAAATGGCTGAAAGAAATGCTCAACATCCTTAGCCATCAGAAAAATGCAAATCAAAACAACTCTGAGACTCTATCTTACACCTCTAAGAATGGATTATAGTCATTGATGACTACTTAGGCTGGGGAGGTTGTGGGGTAAAAGGAACACTCCTTTATTCCTTGTGGGAGTGCAAGCTGGTACAGCCCCTTTGGTATCAGTAGGGAAATTTCTCAGAAAATTAGGAAACAATCTTCCTCAAGACCCAGTAATACCACTTTTGGGTATATGCCCAAAGGATGCTTAATCGTACCACAAGGACATGTGCTCAATTATGTTCATAGCAGCATTGTTTATCATAGCCATAACCTGGAAACAACCTAAATGCCCTAAATAAAGAATGGATAAACAAAAATGTGGTATATTTACACAATGGAGTACTACACAGCAGAAAAAAATAATGACATCTTGAAATTTTCAGGCAAATAGATCTAGAAAACATCATACTTAGCGAGGTAACCCAGACCCAGAAAGACAAATGTCATATGTATTCACTCATAAGTGGCTTTTAGACATAAAGCAAAACAAACAAACAAAAAAGAAACAAAAAAACACAAGCCTACAGTTCACAATCCCAGAGAACCTAGACAACAATGACGACCTTAAGAGAAACATACATGGGCCTAATCTACATTGGAAGTAAAAAAGACAAGATATCCATAGTAAATTAGGAACATGGGACCTTGGGGGAGAGTTGGAGGGGGGAGGGGAGAGGAAGGGAGAGGAGTAGGAAAAAATGTATAGCTCAATAAAATCAATAAAAATAAGAAAAATTAACAATGTAATAATACTGGTGAGATATAAATGCTTTGTACTCATATTGACAATAATAATTAGGATTAGCTAACATAATAGATATTTTTGTATTTACATTTTTGCCACAATAATGTAATATACAAACAAGAGAATGAAACCTTTAAAGTCGGGAGCCATATTTAATTTAGGTCTTTGTAATAAAAAAATCAAATTGCAGGTGTGGGCTGTCTAACTAGAAATCCAAAATGAGGTTAATTTAATGGCAGCCTACTGCCACTGCTGTCAGGATTAGCTATGTGGCAATTTGTTGAATCTGGATCATGAACTCTTTCCCAGAGTTCAAGAGACTGGTTTCCTTGGCTAATCCCTTACCAGCAAGAGTATCTGAAGCAAAGAGACAAAAGCCTTGCATTTGGAACTGGATCCTCGGTACATGAAATTCTCTCAGCACACACATGAACACTATGTAGGGTAAACCACAGAAGACTTAACATTTAACTGGGTAGGGGTCTTTTCTGTCTATAAAAGAAATATTTTCAGGAACACTGAAACACTAACTCAGATCCAGAAAACTTTGTTTTAAAATATCTAAGTAAGATTTTAAAAATATAACAAAACTCTTCATATTTATGACATATTCATGGCTCTTAAATTACAGTCCAAGGAAAGCCTTGGCATCAAGATCCAATTGAAGTTGAAGTATCAAAAGCAGGAACCAACAAAGGGATTTAGACAAATTAGATATGACAACAGAAAAGTAAGAAGTAAAAATATACCATATGCCTTCCTGAGTTCAAATCCAGACTAACTTGTTATACCTTAAAAATAACCACAAATGTGCCTCAAACACAGAATTCTGGAGATCCAAAGTGTCTGCAGAGATTCAGCCATCCTTGTGTAGATAAACCAACTGGGGCACAATGAAGGCCAAGGACATGTTCAAGACTAACTAAAGAAATGAGAAATCTTAGACATCCTAATATAGTATTCTCCCAGTAAAAATGGTGCTTAGAAACACTAACACCACTGAAGTAGAAACAGTCAAACACAAGGCATCCTACACATGCAAGGGTATGTACTTTGCCAGCACAGACCAACTTCCTTCTTTCAGTGAACCTCTCAGATAACCATTGGGATTGAAAATATTACAGAATTAAAGTTATGGGAATGAAGAGAATCCTCAAAATCCATGTTGTCAAAACTCAACAAATCTTTTTTATCTTCTTTTTAAATTAAATTTATTTTTAAAATGATCTTTTCTCATTTTACATACCCTTCCCAGCTTCCACTACCTCCTCTCCTCCCATTCACTCCACCTCCTGCCCACCCCACCCTCCATCCACTCCTCGGAGAGGGTAATGCTTCCCATATGGAGTTAAAGTCTGACACATCACTTTGAGGCAAGATCAAACCCACCCCTTCCCATATTTAAGCTGAACAAGGTATCTCTCAAAAAAGAATGGGCTCCAGAAAGCCAGTTCAAGCACTAGGGGTAAATCCTGGTCCCACTGCCAGTGATCCCACAAACTGCCCAAGTCAAATAACTATCACCCTCATTCAGAGGAACTAGTTTGGTCCTATGTAGGTTTCCCTGTTATCATTCTGGAGCCAGTGAGCTCCCACTAACTCAGGTTAGCTGTTTCTGTGGGTACCCCATCATGGTGTTAACCTTTTCGGTCATATTATTGGTCCTCCCTCTCTTCAACTGGTCTCCGGATGCTCGGCCCAGTGCTTAGCTGTGGATCCCTGCATCTGCTTCCATCAGTTACTGGATGAAGGTTCTATGGTGACAATTAAGGTACTCATCAATCTGATTACAGGGAAGCCAGTCCAGGCACCCTATCTATTATTGCTTAGTGTCTTAGCTGGGGTCATTCTTGTGGATTTCTGGTAATTTCCCTGGTGCCAGGCTTCACACTAGCCCTACAATGGCTCCCATAATCAAGATATCTCTTTCCTTGCTCTCCCTCTGTATCCTTCCCCCATCTCATTCATCTTGCTACTTCATATTCTCCTCCTCCTTCCTCTTTTCCCTTCCTCTTCCACACTCCCTTCTTCCCTCATCCATGCTTCCAATTTTCTCAGATCTTTTGTATTTCCCATTCTCAGGGGGATCCATGAATATCTCTCTTAGGGAGTCTCCTTGTTACCTAGCTTCTCTAGGGACATGGACTCTAGGCTTGTTAGCCTTTGCTTTATGTCTAATATCCACTCATGAGGGAATACATACCATGTTTGCCTTTCTGGATCGGCATTACCTCACTTGGGATGGTTTTTTCCATCTATTTGCGTGAAAAATTTTCAAGATACCATTGTTTTTTACCACTGTGTAGTACTCCATTGTGTAAATGTACCACATTTTCTTTAGCTTTTCTTTGGTTGAGGGGCATCTAGGTTGTTTCCAGGTTCTGGTTATTATGAATAACGCTGCTATGAAGGTGGTTGAGCAAATATCCTTGTGGTATGAGTGTGTGCCCTTTGGATAGATGCCCAAGAATAGTATTGCTTGAGGTAGATTGAGCCTCAATTTTCTGAGAAACTGCCATACTGATTTCCAAAGTGGCTGTACAAGTTTGAATTCCCACCAGCAATGGAGAAGTATTCCCCTTACTCTGCATCCTCTTCAACATAAGCTACCATTAGTAAATCTCACAATTCTTAAAAGAGCCAATGTTGAGAGGGCATTCCACACACCAAAGGAGAAGGACCAAGTGCATCTTTGTAATCTGTGCTATCTACAATCACTAGATAAAACTTCAAGAGGCAGAGCCTCCTTGGATTGGGTCCTAATGAATGAGTAGAAGTTACTTTGGGCTTTAAAGAAAAGAAGAAGCCATGAAGAAGTGAAGGTAGTGTGGTCAATTAACTGGGTGGTCCATGCTCGGTGGAGGAGTAAGACTCACATGCGTTGTATGAAGGAAGGAACTGGGGGAAAGGGAAACACAATAACTAGGCAGTCACTTTATATGGCAGCCAAATGCATTACAGCTTTAGCTCATAACCCATCACTCTGGAAAAGGAGTGCAATGGAACAGGAGTATAAAGAAGTTCTCCAGTTTGCTTTCTCCTTTGCCTGTTTGTTCATAAAGGATTCTGCATTCTTACTTATTAAGAAATGTTACATGTGAGTAAAACACCCTTACAACTATTACAACTATATTCACAGCTTCTGGTACCCAGTAAACAAATTACACAACTCTAGCTAGCTTTTACCTGGAAATGAGACAAATAATGGTTTTAAACAATATTTAAATTCTAAGGAAACATGAACTGGAACACAGTATTATGGGGAGAATCACTGGAACGTTTTCTGAGAAGCATTCAGTCTATTCAATCTGACTTGCCTACAAAACTCCAGAGCAGTGGCAACCAAGGAGACAAACAAGGCCCATGTGGATCAGTTTAAGTCCAGATGGGGAGAGGCGATCCAGGAACTAGGGAATGTAATTTGGAGATGATTAAAAATATAGAGATTTTGATTTAGTTCATGTTCTTTTGGGTTCTCACTCATGAGAAGCTACCACTAGACCCCATCACAGTGGCCAAGTTCTATCACCAAGAAGTTATGAAAAATAACCAAGGAATAAAACAGTCACATGTTCTTTCTACTTGGTGAAAAAAGAAATCTAACCCAAACCAACAGTGAGTACTCATATAATCAAGGAAAGGTTTCTATTTAAAGTAATCAGAATACATACCAAATATTTAAAATGGTGCCATTAGTACTTCTACTGAGTTCCCATGGTAGCAGGTGCTTAATTCAATAAATGCATGAGAAGTGGTGAGCATAGGAGCCATCAGAAATGAGGGGACTAATACGTAATGAACAGAAAAACAATAGCAGAGGGTTAGTTTCATGTTTCCTGATAACTTAAAAACGGATAGTTATTAAAAAAATCCACATCAACATTTCAAATCTGGAAATAAAATAATCTGATGTGTCATATGAACTTGAAAAGGCAAACAGAGGCAATCAAACAAACCTCCCAGGCCTCTGCAATGACAAAGCTTTAAAGTAAATACACAAAAGTAATCAATAAAAACGGAGGTGACACATGTCATTTTTTTTGATGATTCCCAGGTGGTAAGATGCCTTTTGTCCATTATTAATTCCAGATAATCCCCAATCTAGGAAAAGAATTATGCAACATTTTTAGACATTATACAAGACATTTGATTCTTGTAAATTATCTATAACTAATGCACTCCCAATTAACATAAGTAAAATAAATGAATATTGTGAAGGTAAACCGCACTTTGACTCGGTTTCCTTTATGAGGAGTTAATATATGGCTACATTCTAGATACTGCAGTTGATGCATTATTCATCTGACTGCTGATGTACCTGTGTTCAAAATGAATTGTGACAGACCAGCTTGTTGCAATTGAAGAAGGCAAATGAGAAATTCTATACCATCAGGTTTACTGGTGCAGAAGGCTGACCACAGTTGTGTATGTAGTATTATGTATTCCAGGGATCATCCTATAGGTTAGTCCTGGAATCTGAAGGCTCTACATGGAAAAAAAAATCTCAGGAAATTTATCTTTTTGTTAACGTAAGGCAACAGTAAAACCTCTAACAGACGACAACATATCAGAACCACCTGAGCTAATTATCAGTTACATTTTTATGGTTGGAAGATATTGGGCTAAGCCCTAACACAATGGTAAGGGTGGAAGGGTTGTGTTATAGCTTTGAAATAAAATAATCAGCCACCAGCCCTCTCTATGGTTAAAACCAAAAACTTGTAACGTAAACAGTGAAATTCCAAACCTTGGGAGTTATGATAATGAACTTTGTGGATTGGAACTCTTTCCACAAGTAAGAGGGTAGTTCAAATTGTGAGTATGATTTATGAACAGAAACCATATACCCAACTGGATTAGATTAGCTATGTACAATCCAACCATATTTAAAATTGTTTTGCAAAGTAGTGATTGTTGTCAGTGTCTTTGTTTAATGATACTGATTTCTTTGCAACATCCTTTTGAAACTTATTGTTTACATTTTCCTCTTATAGTATTATTTTAATCATATTCTTTTCCCTCCATCTTCTCTCAGATCCTCCCCACCTCCTGACCCACCCAACTACATGTTCTCTCTTTCTGTCTTCTCTCTCTCTCTCTCTCTCTCTCTCTCTCTCTCTCTCTCTCTCTCTCTCTCTCTCTCTCTCTCTCTCTCTTTCTCTGTCCATAAAATCCAACCCCTAATCAGGAAGCTATTTACAACTGATATCTGCTGCAAAATAGAAAATTAGTTTTAATCAATGGAGTATCACTGAGTTTATAAACCACATTCTAGGGCAGGCACCATGCCAAGGAGAGTTGCCTAACACAAAATGGTCTCCATGTTTTGTTGTGGGTTCTTTGTTTTCTTGGTACTTTTTTACATTGTTGACTTTTTTCCTTTCCGTCTGTCCTTCTTCATCCCTTTCTTCCTTCTCTTTTTCTTCTTTATTTCTTCTTTGTGTAGTTTGTTCATCCATCTGTCCTTGTAACACCTTTTTTGACCAGTCATTAACAGTGAGGACTGTTGATTTTATTTTTAAAAAGGTCAGGAAAACTCATTATACACCTATTTGTTTCTATAAGGTGAAAGTTAATATCAATGATCTAAATAAAATTCCCAGTTATGTATATATGTATAGGTACATATGTATATGTATATACATACAGAACATGTGTTGCTGATGGCTGAACCCAGGACCTCATGTCTGTGGGAAGGTGTTCTGCTGTGTCACCTGGCCAGACAATATAAAGTTATTCTGACGACAGTAGCATCAATTATGAGGTCATTAGGTGAGCTCAGAATGGCAATAGATTACAAGTGACCTTTCCCTCATCTGAATGTCACTTTTCACACTTCCACTTCAGAGATGAGTAAATGGTAGGTAGTTCAGAGCTTACTGTCACATCCTAAACAGTAGAGTCCCTTTTGAAGGGACTGATAGGAGTATAAGTCTAGATTTACTTTTCCACTATAGAATACTAGGACATAATGTGACCGATTTCCTCAGCACTCCAGGTTTATCCACAAACATATATTCTCATTTGCAAGAGAATATGCTCAGAGAAGCATGTGTTCTGTCCAGCTCCAGTATGCTACCATTGTCCATGTGTTTTGATTCTTTATCTTCTTTTCCTTTTGGAATTAACTACTGGGGTATAAAACAGTTAGAATAACAAAAATATGTTAACTGAATATTTAAAAGATAATAAGGATGAAGACATATAAATTGATGGGCAGTTAACCTTAGGGATAGTACTTGAAGTAAAATAATCTGATATAACTAATACCACAAAACTAATTTTCTTATGTAGCTCATACACCGTGAAGGCGTTTCCAAAGAAAGCCAAAATTTATTTAAGCACCAGTGACTGTTGGAATCAGCACACAGTCTTCTCCTATGACTATCTCAAAGGAAAGAATCCATTTAAACACTAACATCCACTTCAGATGTGTTCCTGTGCTTTATGACCAATGGTTAACAACATTGGTGCATGTACTAAGATTCCCCATTTAATTCTCAACTCTGGTGTATAAGGGAACAATAGATGCTTTATCCTCAGAGTGCCACATGCCATCAGAGTGGATGGGTTTACAATGAGGTACACAGTCACAGGGTCTTTACCAACACAGTCAACCAACCATGGATTAAAAAAACTCCTTATTAAAAGAATCATCATTGCAATCTATAATCCCAGCTATTCATGAGGCAGAGGCAGGAGAATGTTGACAAAGTCTGCCTGGGTTCCACAGTGTGTTCAAGGCCAGTTTGTTATATTTAGAGTAATCTTTCCCCAAACCAAATCAAAATTCAAAGGAAAGAAGATGCATAGTGGTCGTCATTGAAACCATGTACACACCACCACCAAATATGAACTCAGCATGTTGTATGAACATGCATGCATATATGTGTGTGAATGTATATACATTTGTCTACACACATACATAAATGTCGCTAACAATAATAATCAAGTAAAAAAGGCCATCAACTCGAAACAGGTGGCACATAAGAGTGGTTTAAGGGAGAAGGGGGACCGGACAAAGGAAAGAGGGGCAAGAGATGAAATTCTATTTTAATCAAAAATATTTAGAAGAGAAAATAATTTTTTAATTAAAAAGCAAGTAAGGAAAGGAGAGGGATTTTATAAAGGAGGGAGAGAGGGAGGGAAGCAGAAAAGAACAAAGGAAGGGAGGAAGTTACTTTACTGTTCTGAACATGCGCAAATTTTCTTTTGTAAATATTACAAAAGATAAGGTATAAAATGTTTACATGGCATATGTATTTCATATTATAAGTAATTTAGAGGTAATTTACAGTCCTTGAGGTTGTAAAGACTCTGCTGTTTTCACATAAAGAACTACAATGTTAATATATTTTTGGCGTCCTTGGGTATCCTGGAATGGAGCCCCAGTTATGGTTCCGGTATGAAATGTTTCTACCCGTTCAGGTGTTGAAGTTTAGAGCCCTAGATTGTGGCACTGGTTTTAGAATTGGTAGAATCTGAAAGAGGATGGAAATTTTTGGAAGACAGAAGTCACTGGCTAGCATTGTGCAATGTTAAATCTGACTCCTAGAGCTCCAAATCTCCTTCCTATTTCCAGGAGGGTATAAGTCATTTGTCCTCATCTGCCCCAGGATCCTCTGGCCAAGGTGCCCTGCCCAAGCAAGTATGAGCGGAACATTCTAAAATGTGAGCCAGGATAAATAATTCTCACCTTTAAGTTGTCCTCTTAGGTACTTTGATATTGTAATGATGAAAGCACACAGTGGACATAAGAGAGCTATCTTTAAGAGTGATTATTTACCAATTTTTTTCTAACCTCAAATGCCTTTGAAAGCCCAAGTACACTAACTGACTCCCCATTCCCTCACATCTTACTTTCAGTCTCCTGGGAAAAGTGGAGTCACCATCAAATGAGGCCATCAAAACATTTTACCAAATATATAAAGTAAGAGAGGTGGACAAGAGACGAGAATTACATTTTAAAAATAAATTAAAAATCGTTATTGATTTTATAGCTTCATATTTTAAAAAGACCCCATAGGCTGTTCTTTCCATCACAAAAAAATTTCTATGAAAACAGAATTATCTTTAGAAAAGAAATGGAAACAATGTTAGCATATCTAATTTTAAACAGGAGGAAAAAGAGAGGCATTGCTGGCCAAAGTGTTTCAGCCACATAAAAACAAACATTGAGGACATTTTGAAGAGTTAACAGTCTTCAAAATGACAATTCTTCCAAGTCCTTTAAAGACATAAATGGGCAGGAACTCATTTAGAGACATTAACATGTCTCAATCCTGGGTAGTTGCATTTTTATAAGATTAAATCATCATACATGAAGACCTGGAGAGTGAGCCTTGAGACTCACTGTCCCCGTAAAATGGAGGTAGAATAAGGAAAAGGTTTCTTTTCAACATAATCCAGAGTGCAGTCGTGGCATGAAGTGGATTACTTTATCATTAATTAGTGGACTTTTTTACGGTGAGGATTTTTTTTTTCTAAGAGGATTTTTACGGTGCCCCATCTAGTACTAGATCTCTTGCACCAAGGACAGTTTCACACCTGCTCTGGACACCTCTTACCTGACATTCTCTTGCTAGTGAGGTGTTTCTTTAACCCAAAGTATTTCTACAAAGCTATGCATTTCCTTCTAGAATGGCTCCATGAATACATCAGATCTGCTTTCATTCTGACCCGAGAGTCACTGCTGGATTTTCACAGTTCGGGATCAACCAAAGCATTCTTTATGTATTTTTCTTGCAGTTTCTATTCATCATCAGCTGTCTAAATTACATCATGGTTGACATAATCTCCAAAATCTTAGTCTTTTTGACACTGGTAGTTGTCAAGGAACTTAACAATGAGAGTTTTAATAGCAATAACGGTTCGTGCAGAAGGGAATTATTACATATAAAACACAAAGTGAGAATCAGAAACCATTACCCAGCCGGGCGGTGGTGGCACACGCCTTTAATCCCAGCACTCGAGAGGCAGAGGCAGGCAGATCTCTGAGTTCGAGGCCAGCCTGGTCTACAAGAGCTAGTTCCAGGACAGGTTCTAGAAACTACAGGGAAACCCTGTCTCGAAAAAAAAAAATAAACCATTACCCAAAGACCCCTAAAATGAAGAATATTTGTTAATCCACACTGATACCTAGTTTCTAAAAGGAAACACCCAGTTCCATTTAATTAGTACTTCCAATGGAGGAGAGGATTAAATGAAGAAACCTGGCAACAGTTTTTGAAAAGGACTCCAAGACTCAAGAAATAAATTATATTGAAAATGGAATGATCACTTAATTGGTGCCAAATGAATTATCTGAAAGGCACCTAGCTGTGGTGGTAAGAGTGAATATATCGAGAATGGTGTGACTTCTGTAGACCGTGTCCACACATGTTCCAGGATATGAGAACACGTTGGCCATTGTCCAAATAGAGCACGGTGAAACTAAAATGGGACGGATTATAGATCACTCAGTTGCCAGATTCTAGGCCCCCCTTTCTCACGCACGCAATCAAAGCAGACATAACAAATGGTTCTAACGAGTAACTAAAGAAGAAGGCAAAGTGGCCAAAGCCATGAAGCTCTATATTGGAGGAAGGTCTGAGGGTCAATCTGGGAACACTTTATTCATCCACTTGATTCTGATTTGTTGGAGGAAATAACAAACAGGAGTCCCTGTGCTGTGTGTGATGTCCTCAGAGAAGCAGGAAATCTTAGCTGTGCCGAAGGAAACTTAGAGGAAGCAGGTGACACAACATTAAGCTTGAATCCGAGAGTCGCAGCATGAATGGAGCTCTCAGTTACAGTTATCTGTTTACCATTGATCTGCAGTGTGGGGCTGGATCCCAGAGCCTTACACATGCTCCACAAGCTCCTCACCTCTGAGCACCATCCCAGGAAGAGACTTTTAATGTCAAATATTTATTCAACTTTTAATTATGCATGTGTGTCTATGTGTGGGTTTGTGCCCATGATGGCAGGCACCTAGATCCAGGGGCACACATTCCTCAGAAGTTGGAGTTACCTGTGGTTGTCAGCTGCTTGCTATGGGTGCTGGGAACTGACATAGATATTTGGGAAGAGTAGCATGTGTTCTGAACTGTGACTCACCTCCAACCCAAAAAACTTTTGATTTTAAATAGAAGAGAGGAAACAAAGAATACAAAGACTCATTCATACTGCCAACGACTAAATCAGAAATTAGGTTAGTTATTTTTATTTCCACATGAAATGTATTGGCAAGATTCAAATGGAATGGCCTTTCTTTTGGCTCTTATGTATACTGACTTCCTACCACGGCAGGTATCTGGGCATAAGTAAATAATTCATGATATGACCAATCTACTTGAGCGACAACCTTCAAAGCAACACCGGGTTATGCTTTCACCACTACCCGTTGGTGGAGGCGATAAGACAAACCTGACACCCATGGAAGGAAAATGGCCAACTCTCCCGGAAGAATGGGAAACAAATGTTCGTGAGCATTAGTGCAATTTTAAACAACCTAGGTTCCTTTTAGGAGAGATATTTTCTTGCTTAAATGGACGTTTTTCAAGAGTATTTGTAATTTAAATTTGAACATGGATTGTGCAAAGAAAACAAAGGGAAGGTAGAAAGAAGGACTGACATGCCTAAAGATTGCTCTCCAATACTCCGTCAGGGAAAAGGTGACAGACGGTCTAGGAATTATTGGTCTCCAATCTTGGAATGGGTAATGACGTGATCGGATTTAAAGTGAGAGAAGATTCACTATAGCATATCAACCTGCACTCCAACACAGGAAATGCAAAAATAAAAGAAGTCTATCTACACACGGTATTTCATGGGAGTAATATCAGGGTTTGTGAAGAGGAGATAAAAGAATCAAGACTTCTGGGTGAGCCGGGACTATATGGCACAAGGAGGCTAACTTGCCTCGAGAAAGACAGAGGAGGAGGAGGAGGACAATAATGATGACTATGATGACAAATATGAAGGAGGAGGAGGAAGAAGAATCTGTAGCAAGAAAAGAGAAGGAGAAGGAGGAGGAGCAGGAAAGAAGGAGAGGAGAGGGAATGGGAGGGCAATAGAGGGGAGGGAAGAGATGAAAGAGGAGTGGGTGGGAGGGAAGAGGAGGAGAGGGGAGACAAGAGAGAAGAGACTGAGATATTGGAGGAGCGGGTATCAGGTATCAGTGCTATCAGTCATGGGTATGTTGTCCTTACTTCTCTGAACAAGTTACCTCTCATGCTCGGGTAAGCGACAAACTCAACGTAGTGAGGCACAGCTAAAGCAGGACATGAAAGTGGCAGCGTTCCCGTGGAGAATGACAGTTCAACATACAGATATGCAAAACTGTCAGGTAAGAAAATTGGAGAAGGATGAAGCTAGAACTTCAAATCATTTGAAATCATTTAAAAACTACTATGTCACATCCCAAGTTCTACCTAGCAGACTCTTAATTTAGATTACAGGAAGTGTCTGAAAGCACATTGCCGGGTCCACACATTCCAAATGTGGCCGCCAGCAGTTGGCGTTATAAGAATAGGAAAGTAATAATCAATCCATTAACAATGGATCTGTTTGCCCTCTTGTAACTTTATGGAAGGCTGAAAAAGTAAGTTGGATGACTACTTTTGCAAATCCTTGAAGAAACTTGACAGGTACCATTGGCCCCCTAAAAGAGCTTATGCTTTATAGATTCTTTCCATAGATGCTGGATTTGATTCAAGGACTAAGAGTACTGATAATTATCCAGTTTCTTTTAAAATAAAAACAGAAAATGGACGAGTAAAGGGCGACGGCCTTACACTACAGAGTGCAGGGGGTGGGAAGAATAAAGATACCTTTCTTTGGTAATTTGGCCTCTAGGGATACACTTGCTGATGAATATGAGGCTCATTCTTCAAAGGAGTCAGAAGAGAGGAAAATCAAGTGGATTTAGCAAATGTTCCACCTCCGAAAGGGAAGGTAATTGAGTGAAAGATGCGTGGGGTACCAACCTCACTACTGCAAAGTTTTCCACAGCCGTTTTGTAAGAGCAGCTGTGACAAACCTAAAGGACACTGAACTATCAAAAGTCGAGTATATACGCTTTCCCTCCCAATCTAGTATCTTTATAATGTAAGCACCATTAATAATTCAGTATGTATCTTCTGTAATATTAACTTTGCTTCCAGAACTGAGCTTACACATGCTCTATGGCCTTTTACTGAAGGGAAAGTATCATTTGTGGTCTTCATTTGTCTCAGAAACTGCAGGCAGATCTGCTTTAGCCGTGCTCTAGAAGTCTGGACTCTGGGAATAATTCTTACAGCACGGTTTGAAATGACTCAGATAATGCTCACATGGAGAACAATGGTGTAAGAATTACTTTCACATTCCAGTTAAACCTTCAAAAAAAGCTTGATAGACATTTATGTAAGTCATGTATATTTTGTTGTTTTTATAATTATATGTGCAAATGTTTTGCCTGCATGTATGTTTATACACCACCTGTGTTCCTGCTGTCCACAGAGGTCAGAACTGGGCATTGGGTCCCCTAGAACAGGAGTAATTGAGTAGACAGTTGTGAACCAACATATGAGTTCTGGGGGTGGGCCAGAGGATGTTCCTCGGGGAACTATGGCCTAGATAGTAATTTATGATTTTCTTTGTTACGTGACTAAGACTTTATGAAATTCTTAACCATATTGCTACATAAAATTTAAGATAACCTGCAGCGGGTAGGGAACAGGAGCAGCCCACCCCTCCTATTACCTTAGACTAGCTCTCCTACCTGCCTCCAGCATTGATGGGGCATCTTTTTTTTTGGATACCATGTTGAAGGGGGATGCAAAGTTTTGGGAAATTGTGACCCAATAATGCTTTTTATTGTTAAAATGTGTATATTCATCCATCTTTATTTTCACTTATAGGAGTTTATCCAAAGACAAAATTCAGGGATTTAAGGTATGTGATCAGGGCTGAAGAGATGGATTAGAAGATGCTAAGTAAAAGTTGTTGCTCTTGCACAGGGCCATGGTTCAGGTACAGAACTCAGAGGATCTGATAGTTTACAGAAGTGACCCCAAAAATTCTACCAGGGAACTGCTATAGCTGATACACACCTATAGTCATGTGGCAGGATACAAAATAAACTCAAAAAAAAAAAAAGCAGTAGCCCTCCCATATGCAGATGATAAATGAGCTGAAAACGAAAAAAGAGAAATACAAACCTTTACAATAGCTAAAAATCAACATAAAATAACTTGGGATAACTCTAACCAAAGGACTGAAAGACCTTTATGACAAGAACTTTAAGTCTTTAACGAAAGTAATTAAAGAAGATATCAGAAAATGGAAAGATCCCCCATGCTCTTGAACAGGTAGGATCAACATACTAAAAATAGCAAACTTACCAAAAGCAAACTACAAATTCAGTGTAATCCCCATCAAAATCCCAGCACAATTCTTTACAGACCTTGAAAGAACAATATTCAAACTCATGTGGAAAACTAAAAATCCAGAACAGTCAAAATAGTACTGTACAATAAAGGAACTTCTGAAGGCATCGCCAAACCTACTTCAGGCTCTACTATAGAGCTATAGTAATGCAAATAGCTTGATATTGGCACAAAACCAGACAGGTGGACCAATGGAATTGAATCAAAGAGACTGTTATTAATCCAAATACCTATGAACACATGATTTTTGAAAAAGAAGCTAAAATTATACAACAGAAAAAAGAAAGCATCTTCAACAAATGGTGCTGGCATAACTGATGTCGACATGTAGAAGAATGTAAATAGATCATATCTATCCCCATGCACAAAACTCAAGTCCAAATGGATCAAAGACCTCAACATAAACCCAGCCACAACGAACTTCATAGAAGAGAAAGTGGGAAAGTAGCCTCGAATACATTGGCACAGGAGATCACTTCCTGAATATGGCACCAGTAGCTCAGACGCTGAGATTGACAGTTAATAAATCAGACCTCCTGAAACTGAGAAGCTTCTGTAAGGCAAAGGACTCAGTCAACAGGACAAAACAGCAACCTACAGAATAGGAAAAAAAAATCTTCATCAATACCACACTAGACAGAGGACTAATCTCCAAAATATACAAAGCACTCAAGAAATTAGATATCAAAATACCGAATAATCCAATTTAAAAATATGGTATAGGTCTTAATAGAGAATTCTCAACAGAGGAATCTCAAATGGTGAAAGACACTTAAGGAATGCTCAACATCCTTAGCCATCAGGGAAATGCAAATCAAGAAGACTCTGAGATTCCATATTACACCAGTCAGACAGGCTAAGATCAAAAACACAAATGATAGCTTATGTTGGAGAGGATGCGGAGTTAAAGGAGAATAATTCTCCATTCTTGTGGGAGTGCAAACTTGTACAGCCACTTTGGAAATCAGTATGGTTGTTTCTCAGAAAACTGGGAATCAATCTACTTCAAGACCCAGCAATACCACTCTTGGGCATATACCCAAAGGATGCCAAATCATACTACCAGGACATTTGCTCAACTATGTTCATAGCTGCATTATTTGTAACAGCCAGAAACTGGAAATAATCTAGATGCCCCTTAACTGAAGAATGGATAAAGAAAATGTGGTACACTTATACACTGGAGTACTACTCAATGGAAAAAAAAAAAAAACAATGACATCTTGAAGTTGAAGTTGTAGGCAAATGAGTGGAACTAGAAAAAAAAAAAAACATCCTGAGTGAGCTAACCCAGACTCAAAAAGACAAACACAGTACATACTCACCCAGAAGTGTATATTAGACATAAAGCAAAGGATAACCAGCCTGCAGTCCACAAACCCAGAGAAGTTGAGTAACAAGGAGAACTCTCAGAGAGACATAAATGGATCCCCCAAGGAAGGGGAAGTAGACAAGGTCTCTTTAGTAAAGTGTTGGAGTGGGAGGATGGGGGAAGGTAGTAGTAGGGAAGTGGGGAGGAAAAAGGGTAAGGAGAAGTAGAAAATGAGTTATCAGGAAGGTAGATCTGGGTGAAGGACAGAGAGGAAGAGAAAAGAAAGAGACACCTTGAAAGAGAGAGCCATATAGAATTAGTGAGAAACCAGGCACTAGGGAAAATCCCAGGAATCCACAAGGCTGGCCCCAGCTAAGAATCTAAGCTGTAGTAGACAGGGTACCTAAAATGTCCTTCCCCTGTAATCAATCAGATTGATGACTACCTTAATTGTCATCATAGAACCTTCATCCAGTAACTCATGGAAGCAGATGCAGAGATCCACAGCTACGCACTGGGCCAAACTCCTGGAGTTCAGCCATAGAGAGAAAAGAGCAATATTAAGAGCAAAGGGCCAAGACCACGATGGGGATACCCATAGAAACAGCTGACCTGTGCTAGTGGGAGCTCACTGACTTCGGACTGACAGCTGAGGAACCTGCATAAGACGACCTAGGCCCTCTGAATATGGGTGACAGCTGTGTGACTTGGGCAGGGTGTGGGGCCACTAGCAGTGAAACCAGTATTTATCCCTAGTGCATGAACTGGCTCTTTGGAGCCCATTCCCTATGGATGGATACCTTGCTCAGTGTAGATAGGGGGACACACTCTCAGGGATGTGCCAGACTTTGTTGACTCCACAAGGGAGGCCTCACCCTCTCTGAGGAGTGGGTGGAGGTAGGGAGAGGAAAAGATGGGGGAGCTGGAGGACAGGGGTAGAGGGAACTGGAATTGGTGTGTAAAATAAGATTGTTTTAAAAATAAAAATAAATTAAGACTTCCAACAACATTGGTGGAAATAAACAGGTAGATTATTTTTTAAAAAAAAGACAAGAAAATTGCAGGAATGGTCCTCAGCTGTTGCTACCTGACAGTAAGTATTCTCAGCTTTCCTTTGGTGGCACCTGGGAATCTGCCCATTTCATGGTATTTTCCTAATGGTCATGAAGATGTTAGGTCACGTGCAGACAAAAGATGGCTACCAGTGGATGCTGAAGAGGCTAAACATGGCCCAAGACCATTTGCAACACCCAAACCTCTCCACATCAGCCTTGTAGTTGCAGCTTCTTTCTAGGAATTCTTTTTTTTTTCAGTGGTGTAAGAATAGTTTTTTTTTTATGAATTCTTTTAAGGCCTCTTGAGTCTCAGGATATTTTTAGTCTGAACAAATGTGACAGATAGAGCTTTCCATTTTATTGTTTTCCTAATTGTCTAGGAGGCTGTGTTCTTTTTGTTTGCATTTTTCCCCCAGTACACTGCCCATTATAGCATTTGCATATTTTCCTCTGGTTGTTTTGACCCTTTGTTATTTGGACTGTAATTACCTTCTCCCAGTCTATCATTTGTCATTCGACCTTTCTGGGAGTGACTCAGAGTTCTTGGTTGCAAACACAATGTGCTCCTACCAGTTTAAACAAAAATTAGATTCATGAGGAGCACTGGATAGATCACAGAAAGTCCAAGGAAAAACAAGGAGTTGATCTTCCAGGATGCAACATGGTGCTCTGGCATCTCTGGTGAGCTCTCCTCATCCCTCCGGATAGCCTGTCTGCGCCCCCTAAGCTCTCCTTGGCAGATCACTGACTGACTCCACAGCTGGATGTTTCTCTGTCACTCAGCATAATGGATAACACCAGGCATCTCTCCTTGCATCAGAGCTTAGAACAGTGTCTCTAATGGAAAGAATGAAGCACCAAGGGTAGCTACAGGAGGGACCAGGACACCTCAGTTCTGTGTTCATCCTTAGGAGGCAAGTTCCTCAGGCATAGGAATGCATTCCAAAGTCAACAGCCAGTCAGCAAACCTTTCTGTGAACATCTAGTACTATGCAGAGACTTGGCTCACATATGCTTTTACATTTCATGGAATCAAGAATGCAAATTTTCTTTATATTTTTGTGGATGCTAAAAAAAGAGGCCCACAACTATGATAATCATATAATATTCTCCAACAATATTTTTTAAAACTGATAGTGACTAATGCTTTAACAGTGAGATATTTTTTCATTCACCTGTAACCTGTTGTATTATCAAATGGGAATAAAATTTTAATGATTTTAAAAGGTCCAAAAGTCCAGCTAGTTTTCTGTAATATATACTATTTTATTATATATATATATATATATTCATATATATATATTCATATATATATATACACATTATTTTAGCCAACTACTTATAACACCACCTTGAATTGTGTGTTAAATCATCTCTATTTTAGAAATTTCTAAAATTCTTTGTTTTTTTTTTTTCTTTGAGGGTCAGTACTACATAGCTTCAAGTAGTTGAATATCCAATGTTAATTTTATAATTACTTCAATTCAGTGTTTTCTAAGCAGTTTTCAAGTTCATTCTTCAATAAATACTTTATAAGGGGTTCAGGAAGACAGGAAGATACCAATGGATAGCAAAGAACAGAATCACCGCACATTGTATACATGCATGAAAAAGATAGGAAAAGTTTATAATCCCTTTATATATACATATATTCTAAAGAAGAAAGGCCTTAAACTATGATTGAAATGGCTTTAACTTTATATTCTGATATCAAAAAAAATAATGACATTGGGATGACATTATATCTTCCCATTTATGAACATAGTCTCTTCCTCTATGTTTATGTCTACAGTAAATTTATAGTCTTCTTTATGAAGCTCATTCCTGGAGAATCTATAGGATGTTTTCCATGTGTGACTATGAATAGAATATCATTCCTATTTTAGCTTATTATTCTGGTTGTATTTAATTCTATAACACATCAACTATATGGCTCGTGTATCATGTAAGTAATTTGCAGAGTGAACTCTACTGATAATTTAATTGTTTTATATAACACAAGTTTGACGAGTGATAGAAACATTTCCAAAGTGGCAGTGTCTATCTTTCATTGCCCACATGGTTGTTCTCAGATTGCTGTGTCTATAAAACAACCATCCCCCAGAGGTTTTGACCCTCTTTGTCTGCACTATAGTAACTGCACATACTGCCACCTATAAAACACTAGCAACTCACTATTGACATATCCTTAAAAATGACTACTATTCACATGAGACTATGTACCACCTCCCATAGCTCATTTAGAACCAGATCTAAAAGTTCCAAGACTTTAGAAAGCACTGTGAAAGTTCCCTTCTCTTCATAGAACACATAGCTCTAATTTCGCTGCACATCAAAAGCTAAATACTTTGGCTGATTACGAACTCATCAGTAAACACATAAGAAAAAATAAGTAAAATTATAATAATCTATCAGGCAAAGCAATAACTACAAACATTATTGTACCTAATAATCATCTGATACCTCAGCAATGATCACAACAATGTAGACTTCTGGTGAGGTGAACTGCTTTGTTATAAAAAGGAGCATGGCAGCTTGGTGATAGGCCTACCCCTATAACCCTGATTTAGGAGGGTGAGGCAGCATTACCGCATAATTGGGGCCAGTCTTCGGTGCACAGCGAGCTCAAGGTTAGGCTGAACTAGATAGTGCCCCTCCACTGAAACATTCCAAAGACAGAGATCTAATAACAAGAAGAATAAAAGGCAAAAGAGTCCTCCAGACCACAGTACTACAGGCAGAGGAAGTCAAATGATCAGGATTGCGGCTGTGTTGACATGCTGGGCTCCGTGACTCCCTCGCCTTCTCCGGGGTGTAATTTTCCTAAAGTGAGTGGCTTAATCTAAAGAGCATTTCAGTTATTCTCAATTTTCATGTTCCAAGAACCTCAGTTTCAAAAGGGCAAATGTGTTACCCAAGACCATGAGAAATGGATAACATGTCTGAACTCACAGAAATACAACTATTTTAGGTTCATTGAAACCATAATTTCAGACATGCTGATTAACCATAGTTAGCTCATAAAGACATTCAGCCATTGTCTGGGTCTTGGCTGATTGCAACACAACACAGGAGGTGATGATTAATTTAGCTATAAGTTATATTTCCAAGGCAACTGTACTTTGTCAAAGAGAACTAGAGCCTTTGTTTATGGCCACACTTTCACTAGTATACACAGAAAGTTCAATGTGGGACCACAGCATGTCCTAAGATGGGGAGTCTTAGCAATAAGGCAAAACCAATTTCTTAAAACAGGTCTACAGCCGCCATTGCAAGGGAACACATTCCAGTTAGCAGCAAGGCCCATTCAAGCAGCCATTTGGGAAATTTCCAGTATGTACACAGAATAAAAGGTAAAAATGATTACACCAATTTTTGACATGAATTTTTACATTCTAGAGATTTATAAACATGAAACCCACATGTGAATATCCAAATGAAGGAAGGCTGGTGGTAGAGTCCTATTTCATGATGTTTGTCTTCTAAAATGAAATTTTAGCCTCACCAGTCCAAAATTTATCCAACACGCACAGAGAAAACCACCAAAAATGTTGGATCGTATCTCCCGTAGCTCAATGTTTCACGGGGCCAAACCAGGCGGCTGTTTTCCTAATCAGGAAGTAACTCTGATTCAGAAAGTAAAGCTTTGGGGAATAGTTAGAGGTTTTGAATACTCTAAATAACCTTGAATCTTTCATAAAGTAAATTCAAGATGAAAATGAGCCATAAGCAATAGACACCAAGGATATTAAAAGAGAGAGATTGCTTCCGAATACTTATCACACATTCAAACTCTAAGGGTAGTCCACAGTGGGCAGTGGGCAGTTTGCTAGAAATCTGTTCCGTATTGTGTTTTACCTTTTCAGTAGCTTTTCTTCACAGTTAAGAAGCAGGCCACTCTCTTTTGATTGCATCTCTACACAAGTGGATGCCCAAACCACTTGCTTTCTTAGTGATGTAAATGAGCTCATTAAAGACCCTACTATTTCCATGTCAAGGTAAGTGACTGAATTGCCAATTTCATCTGGCCTGATCTGGGACCCATTTAAGAGTAGGCCAGGAAGTTACTCACCCTTGCCCTAGACTCAAAAACGAACAAACTTTTCTCTGAGAAATAATTGCCTCCACTGACTATGGGTGGTTAAGTCACTTTTAGTCGAGTCTAATTAGTTCACTGTTTGCTTTATTTGACTCAATTGAAGTTAAACGGGCATTTGCATGACCATAAAGCAGATTTCCATGTGTTGACAGGTTCAGTGCTTTTAAGTGATGTTTATTAGTTCTCTAAGTTTGAGTCAAAGTCATTAACACTCTTAGTAATGAACACCATTATGAAGAAAAGTGGAGCCAGTGTGGAAGGGCACAGTGAGAGGAAGCTGGAAGTATCTATCTTTGTTGGTAGCTTTGGTGCAGAGATACCAGGTGACAGCAACGCGCGCGCGCGCGCACACACACACACACACACACACACACACAGTGACAATGCATGGATAAAAGAAGTGGTTTTCATACCTTCAGCTTTTCTTTTTAATTAAATACCACACATTTGAGGGACTTAAATTAACTTCACATCTTTTAGCCGGTCAATGGCTTCCACATATCTCAAGCCTGTTCCTAAAAAAATACATGCATGTGCATACAGACAGCAATAACTGTAATAAATAGATAAAAAAAAATAAAGAGGAGATGAAATTAGAAGAGGATATGAGGGAGTCCAGAGAGAGTTGGTGGGGAATGGAGCTGACCAAAATTCTTTATATAGAACTTTGAAATTCTCAAAGAATTGATACAATTATTTTTTTTAAAGTTTATGGTCTTAATAACAACAGCTACAAGACTGAAAGGCAAATTAAGTGAGCCGGTCTGAGGGTGTTCCCACTGCAAAGGTGGATGTTTTCAGGGGACTCAGGGCCATAAATGAGTTTTTTGACAGAGGACCCTGAGCATCAACCCCAGTACCCTGAAATCAAATGTTTCCTTGTTGCTGATACAATTCTAGTGTTTCCAATGAGAAAACTTAAAACGCAAATCACTCCACAACACCAGTTCCTGGGTACCCAAGGGGCACCACAAGTGAGCATTCCACACATATATACAGAATGTGAGGACACAAGACCGATATAAAAAAAGAACCGCATAACATCACCTCAAGGTATTAGAAGCACAGAAAGCAAATGAATTTTGTATTTAGACTTAGATCCCTAAAGTATCCCCAGGATACCTCATTAGGTATATGCAAATATTCTCAAATCCAAAGGAAAATTATGGCATCTGAAACATTTTAAGACCCTGACCATTTATTAAGACATAACTAAGCTATAGTGCACACTTACAAATGCAGTCTGGAACGTGTGTAAGATCTCACAACACTGAGGTATAGCCTGTGGCTAGAGTAAAATCCTTTATGCTTCAGGAAATGTAATAGAAAATGGGAGAGAATTTGCGCTCTGAAAGGCTGTCATAGGGGAGTTTTGGAGTGTAGCAATTTCTCCTTGACTCCCTTCTCACCGCAGTGACACAAGTTGAAACCCATGCAGAGAAGCATTCTAACATCACAAATGCACAGGGAAAATCCTCCAGATCAAGCCTGTATCCCATCAACATTTACCTACCTTTGAGTGTTAGAGGAAAGCTCTGTAATTTCTGCCCTCGCCAAAGAGCTCAGTCATGAGTGAGGAGGACAGAGGTTGATGCCCATGAGTAAGACTTTGGCCATATGCACACTTATACCCTTCCTAGCCACCAATCTATGTATTCTAAAAACATATAGTTTACTTAATGTGATCATCTGTATTTGATCTACATTAATACAAATGATACAATTTTGTTCTTTTTATGGTAGAATAAAAAACACTATTTTGAGGCTATAGATGTAGTCTTTATCCATTCCTGTATTGAAAAACACCTAGACTGACTATATGACTTGAATACTCTAAGCATGTCTCTGTCTCCAAAGGGTAAGAATAAAGAATACTTCATTTATATACCCAACAGTGGTACAACTAGGTCATTATTTGGAGTAAGGTCCATACTGATTTCCCTGAGGGCTGGACTGATGTACATTCTTACCAGCAAGGTACAATGCCATCCCTCTCCATACAAATATTTTCCATCAGTTGTTGTTTAATTTCTCAACCAGCCAATATGATTCATGTGAGATAGAATATCAATGTGGTTTTAATTTGCATTTCTTTGATGGCTAAGAATATTTAACATGTTTTCTTGTTGATCAGCTGTTTCTACTTTATCTTTTGGAAGCCGTATTCATTTATTGATGAATTTATTTGGAATTTGATATTTTGATTCGTAAGTTTTTTACATCTTCCAAATACTTATCCTCTCTCAGATATATTGCTAGAAAAGATTTTCTCACATATGCTAGTCTGTGGATAGATGTGATCGTTTAATTTACTAAGTAGGTTTTTTAATAACTATTGAAGTCCCTTTCAGAATGATTTTCAAATATAAAAATGTTATAAGCTAACAGAAATTCAGTTTTTTGTGACTTGGCATTTTGTATGATTTTTTTTAAGCATTGGCAAACTATTAAGATTTCCCCTTCTAGATATTTTCTTTTTCTTATGTGTGCCACAGTGCCTCTCCAGATATCAGGTGACAACATTGGGTGCCATGTTTTGGTTTTCACCTTCTTTGAGACAGAATCTCTCTTGCTCTTGAGCAGCATAAGCCAGGATATCTGGATCATGAGCTTCTGGGAACTCTCCTAGCTCTACCTCCTGCTTCTTGGTGTACATCCTGGATACAGACATGCATTACCACATCTGGTATTCATATGAGTTGTGGGTCTCCAAACTTATGTCCTCACATAAGAGTTCCAAGTTTAGTTTACCTACTGAACCATTTTATCTTTTTTTTGAAATTGGTTTTATTCTCAGCTCTTAAGTTCTGTCTACAGTCCATTTTGAGTAATCTGTGTCTTGCAGCTAATTTTGTTGCACTGTGGCTTCCCAGTTGTTATTGCACTGATTGTTTAATAGATTATACTTTTTCCCATTGGATTAGGTTTTCATATTTGCTAAAAATATCAGTTGTATAGGTTTATTTCTGGATTCTGTTCTATCCTACTGATCTATTTCCTACCTTGGCACCAATCCCACACTGCCTGATTTCCTGCAGCTTTAGAGTACATTTTGGAATCGGGGCAGAAATCAGCTTCCAAGGACTGAAGGTCAGAATCAGATAAAAGCAGGTGTTGCTTGGTGAAAATGCCCAGAGGATGCTGCTGGAACTCCTCGCATCTGTCCTGGTAGAGTCAGGGTTTGTCCCTGATGCCTCTGAAGAGCTGATGCAACAAGGAGGGCTGGAACAACCCCAACCACAAGACAAAAGCACAGGCACACAGAGAGACCTGTTAATATGTAGCTCAGACTGTCAGACACAGATTGAAATGAAATTGAAGAAACCAGCTCAGCATCTTTCCCTGATGCTCCCACTGAGATGCCATATGAGCAATAAGCTGTGGTTACGCACTTGCATGATTAATGCCTTAAAAACCCAAACCACAAGGACACCTTTAGATAGCTATATACTGCCAGAAACAAATCTACTTGCCTAAACACACAAATAAGGCAGCTGAGACAGCTTAACTGGGTAGCTCAACATCATTCTGCCAAAATATGATACCCTTCTCTGTTCCATTCTGGTCTCAGGGCCTCATAACATCACCATGGGCAGTCCCCGTGGAATTTTCCCCATCTGCTCTATTGTTCCCTAGATTGGCATGACCTTCTATAACTACAAGACCTGTCCTTGTTAAAATACCAAACCAATAATTTACCATCAAAGCAACCAAAGGGGAAGGCACAATAGATTTACAATGGTAAAATGTATGCTTCCTGCGTTACAGAGAAGAAAGTAAATACATCACAAAAAGAAATGAAAACATGGTCACTTTCCTAAAAGCGTAAGAACAATCCTGGCTCCAAAAAGTTGAAATTGACTTGGCTAAGATTCTGATGAGCACAGTCAGAGGCAATAAAAGTTGTGGAGTCAGACGTCAAGCGGTCGTTTCTCCATAGTTGGAGAGAAAGTTCATTTTAGTTGGAGTACGTCGTTCATCGGAAGTCTTCAACAGGGCATAAGACGAGAAGATTGGAGGCACGGAAAATTGCTGTGGCCAGGGCAGACTGAATGGAAAATACGTTCCACACATATGCATGGAGAAGTTGGTCACAGAGACTATCCTGCAGCAGCGTTGCTTCACTTGGCCAAGTTGGAGCCATGCTGGGGTTTGATCCACTTAGTTCTGTGAGTACTGAACAGTTAATCTGGGATTTATTTCAGACAGGATACATACATAGACAGACAGACAGAAAGACAGACAGACAGACACACACACACACACACAAACACACACTCACCATAGGAATGACCCAAAATATTAAAATACAGAAGTGGCCATGCTATTAGAAGAGTAAATCCTTCATGATGTGCCTAGTGCGAGAGCCCCAAATCACATCCTATGTGACTGCTTATGGACTACTTCTATTTCATGCATCTTAGGAGGTTTCACGTACATTGTTTTACCTATACTTTAAACACGTGGATATCAGCACAATCATGTGGCTTTATTTCCAATTCAGGCTGAATTTTTAAAAGGCTCATCATAATAAGATTCCACAAAACTAATAAATTTCACACCTGACTTTCTGTTCTTGAATGACTTCAACATTAATGGAAACACATCTGCCACGTGTGTTTAAAGAAAACAAAATTCAGTAGTAGGTAGCAGTGGGGAAATTAAACCACGTGGTTTAAGATGGCTTTGTTATTCAATCCCTTTGTTTGTGGGATGCCTTGATTGGTTTTACCAAAGAACATTTTAGCGGCAACACTTTATCAGCTGTAACAGCACTGGAACATTCCTTAGGGGCGTACTAGCCTTTCCCTCACTTCCGGGCTTTAGAGAGACAACTTAAAAAAAGGAGAAGCAGTAGGCATTGCGGTCTCCAAACTCTGATAGGGAATCTCAGTTGCGAGAACAACTTCCACCTGTCTCCCTAAGTTTATTCATTCATAAAGATGGAAGAGCCATTGGCTACGTTGGTTATATTAACTGTGGTGATGGAAAGTACAGACTTTTTATAACAATTAATGAAGTATATCAAAAATTTCCAATAAGCATTAATGTTCTGCCATTCTCTTTTCCTCTTCTATTAGTGCAAAGTAAAACAAGCTTTACAATGTTCTTCATACTTAGACTCTTACAGTTATCTACCATGTACTATGGGAAGGAATAAGAATGGAAAGATAAACTATATTAATACATTCCTGTATTAATGCAACTTTATATTAATCCAGTACTATTAATGCAAACCTGGATTCTTCCAAGTACTTCTTTCTTCAATAGATTTTTGTAGTCACTTAACCTTTCTGCTTGCTAGACTTTAGGCTTGACTACTTTAGTAATTTAGATTTAATAGATGATATACTACAGGAGACAGCATAGAAAAATTATGGTGACCTCAGAAAAAAAGAGAATAAGAAATAAGTTGTATAGTATACAGAATAGAACAGTAGTCTCGGTATCTGAGATCTGTGTTTAAATCCACTACAGGATGCTTGTTTCTTGCTTGGAATTCACATGAGTCTTCCCACATTGAAAATGTAGACACTATGCTTATTCTCTCTAAACCATCAGAATTTATGAAAGTCAAATAAAATTGTTTGATAAGTTTTCTTATAAATGCTAGGTAACTTTTAGTGACTGAAAAGGTTTGTTGCTATTTGAAGGCAAATAGATACACCATGGTTACTGATTTTACCATGCTTTTCTTATGAGGCCACAACAATGATGCTAATGTAAAACTTTCACAGATCCAATTGCATCAGAGAATGTTATCCAGTGCCATTTAACACCTGAGGACCAGACTAAACATGATTCTATCCTGTGGTGTGAACCAGCAGATACCGTCAACAGCATCTCTGGCAGCTTAAGCCTGGAAAAGTGAAACTCTCCATAAACTCTAGGCTTGAATGGGCCACTGTTGGCACCTGCATTTTCCAGGGTACTGGTTAGCCATATATGAGTTGTTAGCCAGCTGACTGGCAATAACACATTAGAATATTTAGAGTACTATAGTCCATATGCTTTAACCAGTGGGAGTAAAGGTCCTCAGTTATGATCACCTTGTAACAAACCATTGACATTAAATAGAGAGTCTTAGGAAATCGCAGAACAACAGAATAACTGAAATCAAAAAATGTGGTGTTTAAACATTTCCAGCAACCCCACAGTCCTGAACATCTGAAAACGATTTGAGGGCTGGGATCAGCCAAGGAGAATGTCTAATTTCCACTAATGTAGGAAGGTCTATCCAGGCCTTGCCATAGCCACACAGACAGCAGTTGAGACAGTCTTCAAGGCTGATTCCAGCTAAATCTGCTGAAAATTGTTCCCTGGCATTCTTTCAAGTTCTTCATTTTGGAGCCATACTGTCTGAGTCCAGTTCTTAGGTGACCATTTACTAGATATATAACTTTAGGCAAGACTGCCTCTGTCTCACTTTCTTCACCTGTGAATGGAATAGTAACACCCCCCATTAGGGTGCTGGCAGATTAAACTGGGGGGAATAAAAGAGAATTCTACAGAAAAGCAAGTTCCCTATTATATCTTAGTTCTTCTTAGTGGATATCGACTAGTACATAAATATTCAAAATTAAATCATTGTATATTTTCTTGATATTGTGCCAAACACCACACCTTTAATTTGCATGAAATGTCATGCTGATTCTCTTACCTTTACATTACAAAGAAGCACAAGAGAGGCTGTCCCAGCCAAGCTGCTAGACTACTCCTGATTTTCAATGCAGGCTCTTCCTGCTTTCACAGTTACCCACCCCAGTCAGGCCTCACCCCCCCCCCCCAAGTGTTTCTTAGAGATACCAATGAAGCAATTACCTGCCCATGGTTGTTAGGAGGGAGAAAGCTCTGAATAAGCCAAAATTTCATGCTGGAAAGGAAGGCTCAGCAGTTACCTTGTAGTTTTCAAGGGAACAGTGTGTCCAAGTCATTGCCTTATTGACAAAACCTTCTATCTTATAGAGCTTTCTATAGAATTGAACCAAGTAAGACTATTGCAAAGAGGACAAAGAGTTGAGAAGATACTTTATAAACAATATAAGACAACACAAAATAGCTTTCCCATCATCATGAAGGTGTAGGTAAAGGAATTCATCAACCAATATAAGGATGGAATTATAAGTAGAATCTCTAGTCTAATGAAAAAAAAAACAACAAAATCTTTCCAAAATCAAATGCCCATCTTGAAAAAAATGCACTTAAATGGTGGTGAGAACTGCCTCACTTAAACTATCCCTGAGTATCAACCACTTTGCCCAAGAAAACTACCTGTTACTATGGTAGGTCAGCTAGAGATGAAAAGATCAAGTAAGCCTTGGGAGTGCCAAATAAATATCTGAAAACATTTTGGCTCTTACTATCTTCTTTGCTGCAGTCCTGAATCTATCCCAAGGTGAAAAATTTGACCAGGTATCCCATCCAATAAGAATTCACCATGGTATCAGTTGCTCTACTGTCTCATTCCTCTTAGATCTAAAACTAAGCAATGAGGACTATCAACCTCACTCATAGCATTTCTGTCTCTAAAAACAACTTAGCTCATTGAGGCTTCAAGCTTCCTATCCCACTCTGCGACGATAAAGTTTAGTCTCCTGGGCTACGGATCTACTTAAGGTGGCAGAGTACTTGCCTAACATGTATGAAGAGTTAGGAGCCATCCCTGGCACATAAACCAGGCATGGTGGCTCATATGTGCTACCCAACAATCAGCAGGAGGCAAAAGCCCAGAATCAAAAGTGTAAGTTCACCCTGATCCCGATCTTAGACGACATGAAGCTCCATCAAAACAGAAGGGAGGTGGGAAGGGATGGAGAGGAGAGAGCAGGCAAGATTTAGATTCTTAACAGCAACCAATAAAACTGAAACCATCTTTAGACTAAAAGAAACAGAGTCTTTCCTCAGAAACAAAGCAATTCTCAAGTCAGAAAAAAAGTAATGAATAAATTAGTCTTGCGACTTTTCTCTCCTGCCCTTTGGTGTGGCAGGGGAGGATGCATTACCATTTTAACACATTCCTCCCTCACACATCAACCTAAACAGCAAACTGTTAGTGAGGCCATACTGGGTAAGGAAAATTCCAGCATTATCACTTTTAATGAATGAAACAAGAAACTGTCCAAACAATGTTTAACTCAGAAATCATTTATTTTGGCTTTCAGTAGTGGCAAACACTAAGTCAGATTCCCATGAGAGCACCAATATGGACAGTGGTGATATTTTGTTTGAGTTCTAACAAATAAAGCTCTGTATGAAGACCAGAGTGTGGAGCTAGTCACTAGTTAGCCATGGGGAACAGGTAGTGGAGGTGCACACCTATAATCCCAGCACTTGGGAGGCAGAGGCAGACAGATCTCTGTGAGTTCAAGGCCAGCCTGGACTACATGAGGTGGAGCCACTCTAAAACAGAAAGAGAAACAAGCAGTGACAGCTCATACCTTTAATCCCAGTAGCACTAGGAAGGTGGAGACAGGAAAGGATATGGCTGGACAAAGAGAGGAATATAAGGCGGGAGGAGACAGAACTCATTGCATTCAGTCTAAGGATTCCTAGAGACAGGGTTGCCCATTTGATATGAGTAGTCAGTAGAGTTAAGAATTAGTGGCTGGCTGCTCTGCTTCTCTGATTTTCAGCGTTTACCCCATATATGACTCAGGGTGTATTATTAAGAACAATTAGATTTCACACTACAATGGACACATTACTTCCCCATCTTTTCTAGGCCTTGACAAGAGCCTCAGGTCAAATCTGAAGAGTCAGGTGACCAAAGCCTGCAATAAAAAGATACAACTTTGGTTCTTGAGAGAACATGACTCTGTGGTCAAGACAGCATATTGCTACGGTTAAAGACTTGAATTCAGTTGCCAAAACCTATGCATGCATTCGCCTATAATAATGTCGAGACACAGAAAAAAAAATACATGTGTGCATGCATGCATGCATGGGTGTACACACACACACACACACACACACACACACACACACACACACACAGTCAAAAAATAAAACAAGAAAGAAAGACACATCTTTCCGGATTCTGCAACCCCATACATCAACTGTACCTTCATCTCACCCTTCTCATTTCCACAACCTTTCAGAATAAAAACACATGGGTTAAATCCTATATTTCTTCATTTAAACAAGTAGACTTCATTTTCTACACATCTTCTCAATCCTTCCCATAATGAGAGAGGTATGGAAGATAAGGACAGGACAATGAATATAGCCATGTGCTGGGCCAGCCCTTACTCTAGTAGCTTTGTACTGTACCTCTTTACACTCTGCCACAGGAAGGCAATGTATGGTTTATGAAATACTTCTTCAAAGATCTGACTATAAGCATGGCATGGGGAACAATGTGATTATAGGCTACATTTTGTTAACCCTTAGAAATTCAAAATTTAGGCTGGGGATGTAGCTCAATGGTGGCAAGATCATCTAGGGTATGTAATATCCTGGTTCCTCCTTAGCATTTCCAAAGAAGAGAAAGAAGGAGAAGGGGAGAGGAAGGAAGGAAGGAAGGAAGGAAGGAAGGAAGGAAGGAAGGAAGGAAGGAAGGAAGGAAGGAAGGAAGGAAAGATCAAAAACATACACAACTCTCGAGTTAGAATTTAGCCAATTTCCTCTTTGCAAAACTGGACCGGAGGAGAGGAATTTGGCTAGTCTAACAATTCAAACCCATCTGAAGAGAAGCATCTCTGTGATGGAGTATGGAGAGTAGAACTCCTGCAGCTAAAGTGAGTATTTAAGCTTATGCAACTTGAGCTATTTCTATTTTTATTTCACATAAAAATTTATCATGTGAAAAATGTACCTGCTCATCATCGTTTTCATTTTAGACACTCTGAAGTACCTGTTAAACACATAAGTCCTGTGTTTTACATGTAAAAAGGAAATGAAACTCGTGAAACAAATTATATTTGAGATGTGTAAAATGATTCTCAGATCTCAAGAAAAAAGGTCAGAAAACAGCAGAAGGTAGGTGCTCAATTTATGAAAAAAAAATGCAACTCTACTTTTTTCTTAATCAAATCACAAAATCAGTTGCACACCCGGTCACTTGTCACAGGATAGGAACACTATAGGAGACTAAGGAAAATAAGAAGACTGGATGGAAGCTCCGGTCCAGATTCCATCCGTCCACTGCATCTCGCAGTCTCGTCCAAGAGGCTCATCTGTGTCTTTCTAAGGGAACCAAGTGTAACCTGCTTTGTTCTATGCTGGGCAATGGCTTTGAAAACAAGCCAATTTTCTTTACTTTCATTCAAAACCACCCAGAAGGCTAACCTCGCCCTCACACTACATGGGGAGCTTTCGTTTAGCTTTAAATAACATGTTCCGTGGATTATAAACTTTAATGTTCCAGACATCTCTAAATTGTTGGTCATGGCAATCACACTATGTTCTTATATATCAGAAATCAAATATGAGGCATGATTTACAGTTCAATACTATGTGAGACATGAATGGCTGCATGAGCCCTGAATTCTGTGAGTGCTGAACCCTCAGTGTCAAAATTGATAGTGTGTGTACCTATGGAAGCCCCCAAACCGTGTTCACTTCCAAAATAAATGGGAGTCCTTTTTTATTTTTTTAAATTATATAACAGATAGAAAACATTAGAAAATGTCAAAACACATAATTTTCTTGTTTAATATATTCCAAACAGATATATAAATAGAGCTAGGGTGTAAATACATTGCTACAACAGGGCTCTACTAGGATATCTCTACCATTTCTTCTCAGCCATAAACTATCAAATTTTAATTACCGGTCTTGCTGAAATCATATGTCAGAATATATGTCCTTCAGAATGTCACTCATACATGAGAGATGTGACATTTAGGATGGAGTGGTTATTACAAGGAAATAATTCATGATTGTGGAGTGATTCGTGATTGCAGACCCTAAGGTCTGCAGTCAGAAATCTGAAGGAAATCCAGGAGAAGGGATGGAGTAAATTTAAGCTGAAAACCAAAGGAAGACAATCAATGCTCAGGCTCAAAGGAAAGCAGAAAGAATTCTTTCCTTCCATCCCATTATTCTACATAGATGGGACGATGCCTTCCTACATCCATCCTACATTGAGGGGAACTATCATTTGTTGCCAATCTACCAAATTTAAGTGTTACTCTCATCAGTAGACAACCACATAGACTCACCTAGAAACATTGACATTTAAAAACAATCGCTTCTCATCATGAAGCAATTCTCATGCAACTAGTTCATCCATTTGTCTCTAATATCTCCAAAGTTGATACCCAACCAAGAAAGAAGTTCATTAATAGATTGTAGAGAGTGTAAGGAGGACCTAAAAATTCACAGTTCCATTCTGTCTGGGTTCCCTATCTTGATTATTCCTGCTGATAGTGTAGGCAAAAATAATCTTCGGTTCTCAGTCCCATAGAAAAATGTTAGGGACACTACGAACCTAAGGAAACAAATTCAAGAAGCAAAGGTGGTAAACACAGAACAGAGATTCTACAGGAAGTTTCCACTGGGATTCTAACTCCAAGCTTAATACTAAGCTTCAGCCATGGGGCCTCATACTAAGTTAGCTTAGTATGCCAGACAGAGTCTCCTGTGTCACCACCACATGCAGGAATTCAACACTAGAATCACTCAATCAAACCTGACCTCTTCAAATGTTAATGGGAATGCAAGCCCCTTTGATGATTTTTAAATGCAAGTCCTGATTCCACAGGTTTAAAGTGCATCGTGAGATTCAGTTCCCTAAGGGTTACCAGGTGCAATCCAACTGGCCCTCTGATATCACTTTGAATATCTCAGGGTCAGATGACCAAGTTCATAAAACCCTTGACACTACCAACAAGTCTTTCAGTTTATGTAGAAATGACCCTGTCTTCCAGTTCCTACTGGACAACTGCTTTTCATATTTTGAACCTAGACCACACATCAGCTCCTATGGGAACCTTCTGCAAGCTCTCCACTTCCATAAACACAGATACTCCTCCCTATGGGTCTTTCGTGGCTTCTGAATATTATATTGCTTCTAATTATAGACTTAATTTTGTCTTCATGACAAAGTTTATCCCCAGAGGTCAAGGTTGTTATATATCATGCCCCTTTGTCCTTCAGAATAGCTAATCAGGAATAGGTGTTAAAGGATTAAGTGTTAATGGAGGTTAGCTGAATGGAATAACCAGTCATGGGCTGTGATATAAGAAATTTAGATCCTTTCAAGGTAAACTGTTCATCTTTGGTTCTTTCTGCCCTCCACACTGTGATTGGTTCAGCATGGTGCCTACTACTCACCTTCAAGATTCTCTTCAACACACACCATCACTTTCTGATGGACCAGAGTTTAAAATCACATAGCTCTCCTATCAAAAGTAGAATTCAGGAAACGATACCTTAATTTGAGGCACTAGGAAGCGGTGGTGTCTTGAGCAAATCACTATTCTCTCTGTCTCGGCTTCTTACTTTGCAAAGAGTTATACTAATGCCTTCCTACTTTTTCTGGGGTTAGGGGAGTTAATAGAAGAGCCACACGGAGCATAAGGGGAGCATTACTGAATGTTGTCTGCTGCTGCTGCTGCTGCTGCTGCTGCTGTGAATTGTACAATTTATTGGCACGTGCCCTCCTAGCAAGAGAAGTGTAGATACCTTCCTGAGGTGCTCTGCTTCTCATCAGGCTCGCATGCTCCCACAGACAGGCTTCCTCCATCACCTGCACGTGCAACAGTGTGCTTTTGCATGTGTTCTCATTCTGCATTCTTGCTTGTCTCGGCTCATCCTTGGTCCTTCCGTGCTGCTGCCCAAAACGTAATGGCCATTACCCTTCCTTCGCGGTGCTTCAGCCCCTTCCTCCCTTTTTATCCAGGCACCGAGCTCACAAGGAAAACATTCACACACTGACTCCAATCTCTGTCCACTGAACACTGTCTTTATTACATGGTTGGAATTTCATTTTCATTCACTTGTTTTTATAACTGTCCATACCATTACCTTTCCTGACTTCTCAGATGACCCGCAACAAATGTCAGGGGCTCTTTCTCACCGGGAAGAACATTTCAGCGCTGGAGAAACCACCAACCATCCCAGTTGTTCCTCTTCCATCAAGCAAGACACTAGGCCACTATCATCAGATTAAACACTTAGACAAGGTGCTCTTCTGTGCCCTCTCTCTCTCCTATAACTATTAAATTATACTATTCTGGTCTCAAGCATGTGGGTTCTGACAAGGTATGTAACACATTGTTTCCATATTATATTCCTCAAAGCCTTTCTATTGGACACGTCACTTTGGAGAAAAGAATCCAATTTCCCAGACACCAGTACTGATGACCGCAAAGGAGAGCCTGGCACATGATTAATGCGAGAAATAAACAACACAGAACTCCAATCCATCACCAGCTACATAATCAAAGAAAATGATTTAACATGACTTCAAATTATAGCAGAATGGATGTGGTGGTGTGTTTCAATTTAAAGAACATACTCACAGTACACCTACTAATTTTTCAATAATTCCCTGCCTTAACATTCCTCAACATTAGTCAGTCATAAATTGGACCCTGTCACTGTAAGAGATCTTGCACTGTTAATACAACTGGAGAATACTTAAATCTAAAATGAATGTGTTGAAGACAGCAAGGCTTCATGGGGGTGATGCATGTAGCTCGATTGGTAGACGGCTTCCCTAGCATGCACAAAGCCCTGAGTTCAAAATTCAACACAACATAAATTGGGAATGGTAGAATATGGCTGAAATCCCAGTACTGGAGAAGATAAGAACTACAAGCCAGCCCTGGTAATATGAAGCCCTGCCTCAAAGAAAACAATTATTTTATGAAATCAGTCATGTTAAGGGTAGTAACAAACTATTGAAGACAATCCTTATGTCCAGGTCCTCACTATTACATACTAAATGGGAAAATACACTAAATCAGATCTGCAGCTTGATATAAAGCACTTAGAATATAGAAATATGAGCCACACAGAGATTATCAGTCCTCTAGGGAAAGTGATGAATAATTAAAAATAGAAGAAATGTGGGTGAAAACACAGGCCAGGACCACAGAACAAAGCTCTGTCAACTCTCACCCGGCCTAAAGGAATCTCTGAATGAAATGCTGGCTCCTCTTACCATCCAGCCACACCCAACATAGCAGAAAACGTAGTAGGTCCACCCCAAAGCCCTCCATGTCTCCTCCCTGTTCTTTTACATAACTTGGAGGAAGCTATTCAGACAGCCCTGACTTTTATGTATATCTCATCTTTCCTGTTATTGTGTCCAAACACAAACACTTCCCAGAAAACCCTGTAACTCAAGACCAAGTCTGATTGTGGTTCCCCTCCATAGGATCCTGAAGCACATCTGCACCCTGTTTACTAGTGATAGTGCCCTCTACAGCATCCTGAAGCACATCTGCACCCTGTTTACTAATGACAGTTACAAACACACAACCACTGATCACAAATTAGTGGAATTAGTGAGCCCTCTCCAATGCGATTGGATCTATGGCTGACTGTATATTCTCAGGTCTGTGACCACCCACTGGAACATGGCCAGTTTATCAGAGGCCAAATCCTTGAAGAAAACTGGCTCTCCTCTCGGCAGTTATCAATTACCAATATCTCTGCAGTGAGGGGTCGATTTGGTGACCACCTTCTGTCTCTAAGCTGGATTTCTCTGGCTTGAACTGAGTTAATATGTAACTGCCCCATTATGTTCCAAATCACAGTTTTGTTATAGTCATGTGTGACCTCTGGCACCTAGAGTCCTTCTGCTTCCTCTTCCACACTGGTCCCTGAACCTCGGGGAGAGAAGGCTGTGATATAAATGCACCATTTATGACTGAGCACCTACAGACTCTCACTCTGCATGCTGACCAGCTCTGGGTCTCTGTTAATAGCTGTGTCAACTGAGAACGCAGGTTTCTTTGATGCACAAAGCAGGTTTAAGAGATGCACTAAACTGGGGAGTTGTGCAGTATTTCTGTGCCAAGGAAATGTGAAAGAATATCCTCACTGCTAACACCCCAAAAATACAACAAGCTTAGAATAGGATCTCAGCACACCCAGAAGTTTTAGCTTCAGAACCTGTACAGGCTGCTGTGAACAGACGCTTCCAGGAGTATCCGGGAAAAGAATGAAACCTCTCTTCTATCATGCATATTGCCTCCTTCCAGCTCCCATTATGGCAGAGTTCAACAATGAATCAGACTGGTGTCTGCAACAGTCCAGGCCTTCTACCTATGAGACCTCAGTGACCTGTGGGCCTCTCCCAGTTTCAAGATGTTTTTTCCGCTGAAACATGGATCTTCCACTTTCGCTAAATATCTGTATGAACGCTGGTAACAAAAGAGAGATTTATGTCAGACTGGCAGACTGGAGATACAGGCTGCTACCTCCATCCCTGGACTGGGCCTGTGAACTGGGCATGAATTGCTCATGGACTTGAGATTTTTTGTGCTTCAATTGTAAGCACATCTTTCTGACCCCAGAAAAAATCCTTTGTTAGATACTTCACCACTTTGGACCAGCTTCCTTGAAAGTTGATGTAGAAGAGCTTAAAGAAGAAGCTGACCTTCCTCCTGAGGATGATGACAGCTGCTACACAGGATGATGCTGGCTGAAGGAGAAGCACAGCCCATCTGCAGGAAGGGGAGGAGCAGAAGCATGAGGGACACAGCAGCCTTAGCAATCCAGAGTCTAATCACAAGGCTGCAGAGCCACCAAGAGAATCCTCTGAGGCTCCAATCCTTGTGAAGCAGGGTTCTTTCCTTAATTACTTTGGATAATATCTTAGGGCCAAAACCTCAAGAGACAAGACTGGATGATATGAATGAGAATGCTTTGAATGCTTAGATGGAAATGCAGATTTAGGCCTTGAAACCAGGATCCTGGTTCACCACAGTGGCAAGTTCTATGTGACCCAGATAGACCTGAAACGGGGATACAGGAGCATTGGCAAGGGTGAGCATCAGCACCCAGAAGCAAGAGAATATTGAATCTCCATTCCATACTGTACAGAACAGTTCAACTGAGGAAGACTGTGGTACAGCAGATGGCACTGTGGCAGCAGTGGGTGACCCTGGTTTCAAATATACTGGAACATTACAGCTCCAAATCAAGGCAGGTGGGAACTTCTTCCAGCCTGTTACATGGCACAGATGAGCGGTAGAAAGCAAGGTTAATTAAAGTTACATGGAAATAAGGCAACCCATGACACTTTTGTCTCACAGGTTTTTTTGTTTTGTTTTGTTTTTTTATTAAATGAGTGATTCAATTTATTCTGTTTTTTATATACATCTACTAAACAGAATTTAGAACATTGTAAGTATCTGGTGTTGAATGCATTCTTTCTCAACCTCTGTACTGTCCAGATTTAATGTAAATAAATAAATACTAGAACAAATACAAATGCATAAAATCTAACATCTAAACTTCAGATTATCCCACTTTCTAGGAAGATAATCTGAGGTCAAAATGAGTTGTAATATAGTTCTAAATTTGATAAAAAGTAAGCAAAGAGCAAAATAAAATATTATTTTTCTCTGGGAGATAGTTCCTCCATAGTAAATGGAGAAATTAGGAACTCTGACCATGTTTAATTAAAGGTCAAATTATCTATATTTTGTGTCAACAGAATGAAACATATCTCTCTAATAATAATAATAGTAAGGGCTACAAGGCTCTAACTGGTACTCTGAAATATGACTAGATAAAAATTCAATATACCTAGATCAAAATACATTTTAAAAGATTTAATACATTTAAAATAGTGAAGGGTAGAGAACATATTCCCTTTGGTCTTAAAAGTAGTGGGAAGGGGGCCAAATAAATTTAGAAGCCAAGTCTTACCCAGTAACCTGATGCAACTGGTTTTTAGTAGAAAAGTGTTCACAGAAGTACTATGACTGCATTTTGTGAAATTAATAAAAACAGAAATTGGAATTATCTTCTATCTCTATTTTCCTCTTATCATATCTGTTCTGCTTAAAGGACATGTTTGTTTCATTAACAAGAAATCAACTAAATCAAATCATTTTCAATTATCCCCACAAAAGACCTCAAACTTACCTAAGCAGGAATAGCTACCTCTTTTTTTTTCTGAGAATCAATCCTGGTACTAAAACATTATCTTCATTTCTGTGTATCTTTTGAAATCATAGTCTCCGTGACTATATTTTCCAGTGGTACTCAGCAGGGCCATTCTAAAGTTAAAAATAAGAACATAGTCATGGATTCCAAGGACATTTGTCAAATGCCTGTGCTTGTCAAATATTCTGGTAGTTTTCTGGGATAGGTTTATAAATCTGGATAAACCTTATTTATTTCTAAGAAAAAAAAATCAACAAACCAGATTTTTAAAAATGTAAAAAAAAAAAAAAAGCAATAAAAATCATCCATGAGACGTAGCTGTGGATGCCTGGTTTGCTCAGTAACCCGTTCCTGCCACAACCTTCAGTGATCGTATCTGGTCATTTTCAGATGTTGATTTGAGAGAGCACACCCATATAGAAATCAGATATTTAATGGCTCAACAGTAAAGCCTTGTGTCCAGTGAAAACACTTAGAAAAATAATATGCACCAAAAAAGTTTTGCAATGTCCAGCAATATAAATTGAAAAACTCAATACGTACGGATACATTGTTAAACACATATTTTCAGCTATAACGTTGTTAGAAATCAACTCACAGCAGCAAATACCCTGTGCTTGATTCTTGACTTATGTGACAAATATGGATTTCTCTACTATAAGAACCCAGATACCTACTGAACATGACTTAGAAGAAGATAGAGGAAGAGGATGGATAAAGAGTATGAGGAGGAGGGGGAAATAGGTAGAAGGAGGAGGAGAAGAAATGAGGAGGGGGAGGGGAGAAAGAAGGGATGAGGAGGAGGGAGAAGAAAGAGGAGGGGGAGAAGTGAGAAGGAGGAGGATGGGGAGAAGGAAGAAGAGTAGAGGGGGAGGAGGGATGGAGCAGGAGGAAAAAGGGGGAGAGGAAGGAGGGCATAAAAGACGGAAGTAAGGGAAGTTGGGGATGTGAGCCTAGAATAGAAGGGTAGTTTTATAGCAAGAAATATTGATGACAGGAGAGGGAAGCTAAAGGATCTCCATAGCAGTTCTAAAATGCACTATATGAGAACAGTAGCTAATAACTGTAAGAATATTAGTTCAAAATTACATTCAAAGAGCAAAGCCATGTAAGTCACTCAGATTTAATGTAAATTGCACAAGTAACACAAGCGATCGCAAATACTGCCACACCAACAGAGGAGAAAGCTAAGAGAAACCTGTGCACAATCGCACTTGTGGTGAAGGGTTGGAGGGTGAATTATGTAGAGCAGCTTTAGTTGTATCTGTGAGGGACAGTGATGACTGAGAAGGAAAGCATGCAGCCTCAAAGTGTGCCTCTCAGTGATTGCTACCGGAAATCTAGGCCACCTGCAGGCCTGTGACTATAACAGCCTTGACTAAAGATCTTCAGAGACTCACGGAGTGTCTCTAGCAACTAATACACTGATGATGGGGGTTGGGGTGGGGCATCCTTGGCCCCATAGCCATATCTTCTTCGAGAGCATCTATTTCTCTCCCTTCCTTAACAGCTCTATCATTTACAACACAAAAATCTCTTCTGTGTAGAAAAATGTGGATTTTTTTCAGCCCATTTATAAGAAGTCACAATCACAGTTATTGAGGACAACAGTCCCTTAAGGCACAGGAAATTGACCAGAGGGCAGCATCCTTCCACACAGCAGAGAGATCCCTGTTATGTTTCTGATCATTTACCATATGGCTGCCTACTTCCCACAGAGAACAGTCACTGCCAAATTACAAATAACCCCTACGTGAGCTTCTCCCTCTAGGCTGTGCACACTTTAAATCTATAAGTATCTTGGACATAAAAGAACACCTTTGACAAACGAGTGTTTTTTATCTCCTTATTTGTTAGTCTAACAGCATGGGATGTTAGGAACTTCCCAAGGAAGTGAGTATATCCTCAGGAAGCTATCTCCAGGCAGAGGAAGTAAACAGGCATGTTAATCTGATGTTTAAGGTCACCATGTGTTTACAGCTCTAAAGGTCAAATATTTTCAAAATCAGATTATTTGTACAGAGATAATGAGTCCCTCCCCACCACCGGGGCTGTGTCTCCTCTTTTCTGGAGAAGATGGCTTTTCAGTGTTACAACGGAAAGGACGGTGGACAAATAAGAGCAGAATGAAATAGTGTTAGTGTTACTTGTCACTTATTTCACTCACTGTATGAATTCCACTAAGACCCTCATGCAAAGAGCAGGCACTCAATATTGTCAGGCAAGAAAGGTTCTATCTAGAAGCTTCCACCATCCCCTTGATGGACCCAGGTGGATTTCCTAATTTGTGAATGCCCTGATTCAACATGTGACATCTTCCTCTTGCTGCTGTACCCTCCACCCACAGAGCAAAATCCAAGTCCCAGTCTCCCAGGCGGCTTTCCCTCTCCTCTGGGTCTAACCCATCCCTTTTCCTCTGCACGTCTTACTGCAGCCACCAGATAAGACTCACTCCTGCTCTACCCTGGATTACTAGTTAACTGCTCCATCAATGTCACCCTGGGTCCGACTTTGTCAATTATCAGACTCCTTCAAGAATCACAGAATCCACTGAACTATTGTAAGAGATGCATGTTTGAGGTTAGGGGAAAAGAGGCAACGCTGGAGTGCTGCAGAGTACATTCTCTGTCTAAATGATGAATTGAAATCCAAAATGTTAAAGGTTCTTTGGGGAGAACAAACTGTATTTTAGTGAAGTATTGCCCACTATGCTACAACTGTATGACTCATGGCTTCCACCTATTTCTGATACTACAAGTGCCAATCAAAGGTATTGAAGTTTACACACCACACTGTTCAATACATCCCCATTTAACTAAGCTGAAGCTGTTTCAACAATGTTAAGAATGAACAAAGCCCATCATTAAAAACATGTGTAGTTGTCATATAAATGAACCAGAATGTTTTGCCTCTGAGACCACACTGATTGCTTATTGAGTAACTCTTTTTTCCTAAAGCAAAGGTAAACCAAGAAGAGTAAATATAAGATTACTTTATAAGTGGCTTATAATATGAAAGGTCAAAAATAATATCCCTTCCTCAAAGGCTACATAAAGATGCTTGGATGTCATACTTTAAAAAATGACTCTAAAATGGAGGGGTGGGGGAGGAGAGAGCAGGAGAGCCGGTTTCTCTTAGAGAGTGGTGTGTGATAGCCATTCCAGATTATCCAGTTTTGAAGATGTTCCTGATTCCCTCATGAAATTACACTAGTTTTGAACTCTGAGTGTGTCTGGGGTTTTATCTCTAAGCTTATATACCAATTTTGTAGATCACGAATTGACGAGATCACAGCTTAGTCTAATCTTTGAATGCAAATTGGACATCTTGTCTTTACTAAATTGGACACACTGACTCTATTACATGCTCAGCTCCCCAGAGGTAATTTGTGAAGTGCTTCAGATCTACCTAAATTTATAATTAGGCAGCAGCTTAAGCTGTAAGAGCAACTTCATCATGTAGCAATGAACTACTAATTAAATTAGCAAAACACATTAAATCTCATCAGCTAAAGGTTGGCAAAGATTTTCTATGCGATGCTGACACTTTCAGAGATGGTTAAGTTTTAAATTTAATTTTAAAGCAAATAAAAGCCGGGCAGCGCGTTGGCGCACGACTTTAATCCCAGCACTCGGGAGGCAGATGCAGGCGGATCTCTGTGAGTTCGAGACCAGCCTGGTCTACAAGAGCTAGTTCCAGGACAGGCTCCAAGCTACAGAGAAACCCTGTCTCGAAAAACCAAAAAAAAAAAAAAAAAAAAAAAAAAAAAAAAAAAAAAGCAAATAAAAACTATGTACTAATCAGCTAATACCTTTGCTTATAGCTAATGAAAGTTCCAAAGACTACATCCAATTTTCAGAATCTCTAAAGTCTCATACCCAAACACTGATCTTGGGCCCATGTCAGTTTTGAACTATCAGTACTTTAAAGACATTCTTCAGTGCCATTATTTTCCACTGACTCTGTACATTTTGTTCATCTTTCTAGGTTTTATTATTACTTTTATGAAATAGACTTCTCTAATTTGCTTGATTTTTTAGGCTGAGGTTTATTTCAAGGTTTGTGCTGTATAATCATTATCTTCTTCTCGAGAAAATTTGAACTAGAGAATAAATAACCCACGAGGGTGGTCTGGCAAGAGCACTTGCTGTGTAAACAGAGGACCTGAGTTTGAATCCCTATGGAAAAAGTTGGGTATAGGTGCGCATGCCTGTGACTAGCAATAGGAAAACAGACAGGTGGATCCTCCGAGCTCACTCACCAGAGAGCCTAGCCAAATCAGCAACTTTCTGACTCAGTAAGAGGCAATACATCACCCTTAGTAGTTCATAGGATTTTAATCCACACTTACCCTGAGTGCCCTTGCCTCATCTTCCCAATGGAAGCATGGATGTCTATTTGTCAAGAGATATATGATGACAGAGCAACTTAAATGCAGTTCTACTCATGAAATCACTTGTAAGCACTTGATACAGGAGGCTCAGCAATAGAATTTGTTTGTTGGGTGAAGCTGGGAAGATGGTTCGATGAGTTAAGTGTTGCTATCCAAACATAAGAGCCTGAGTTCGGATCATCAGCACACACAAACAGCTAGGTGCAGATTCATATCTGTCACCCCACAAAGGTGAAGAAGACCTGGAGCTTGTTCGCCAGTTGGCCTACCTAAATCAGTGAGCTCCAGGCTCAGTGAAAGAGCCTGTGCAGAAACAGCAAGTGCAAAGCCACTGAGGAAGACACGTGATGCTGACTTCCACACACACGTTTTATCTGTAAACTCACATATATGTCCACATGCATACCACACACATACAAACACAAAATTCATTGAACAGTGCCAAAGATTCTCAAGATCAGGAAACCACCCTGAGGTTAAAAGCCATGATTTTCCCCCTTCCTGGGTGAATCCCATTAACTTTGTTTAAGAATACACCCTCAAAGAAGTAGAGCACAACAGAAGGCAGAGGGATAAACAAAGCCATGTGCCTCCGCACATCCAAATCAACTCTTTTGCTACAGACCTAATTTGGGCACTGAAAATGTAGAAACCACCAACTACATAAATAAGTGGGTGGATGTAGTCCAGGAGAACATCACTACACATTCTTTGTGAGTCGACTCATGTCACATGCCTCAATGGAAGATTTAAAATCACTTCTTACCAGAAGTCATTTAAAGACACAATTCCACACAGCACTGGCAAGGAACGCTATTCAAAGACCCAGAGAGAAGTGACTGGGTAGCTTAAGGCCCTCGACTGTGAAGTCACTTGGCTGAGGTCTTTGATTGAGAAGCCACTAGGTAGGTTGAAGTCCTCGATTATGAAGCAACTAGGTAGGTTAAGGTCCTCAATTGTGAAGTCACTTGGTTGAGGTCATCGACTGTGAAGTCATTAGGTAGGTTAAGGTCCTCTAACCTTCCAGAGCAGATACTATTCTGACAAAATTCAGAATCTACCTGGGTTCAACAACCTTTCTCAAACACTTCTTCAGCTTCATGGATAGGTGTGATCTTAGTTTGCTCTGACAAACGGGATGTATCCTCACAAACTGCTAAGCTAAATTCCTAACAACCCAATTAAACAGCTTCACATGTTAAGAAAGGAAGGTAGGTTAAAATATAGGAAGGGAAGAAGGCAGGGAGGGAGGGAGGTGAGGGAGGGGAGGGAGAGGAGGGAGGGAGGGAGGGAAGGGAAGGAACTGGACTAGTCCCCCTAATAGCTTCAAAATCCTAGAACTGTGCAGGTGACTAGCCTCATAGCCAACGTTTACAAAACAACCACCGCACTTGACCAGTCCCTGGGAGCAATAGCTGACTTGGCTGTGTTTAAAGCACAGTGAGCTGAACTAACTTCATCTTACTCCAGAGCAAGAGAAAGACTATACCTATAAAGCCACATTCTCACGCCATGTGCAAAACACAGCTAGCTTTCCAGGAGACTCCACTACAGTCTACTGACTCTGCTCAAGGCTGCTTGGTGTGCGCCCCCATTCAATCCAAACATTATATGTGATTTTCACTGTTTGCGGTCAACGGTCATTTCTTTTTAGGATAGAACACCTGAAAAGATGGGAATGACTTCCAAGAGTAGAACACGAAGAAGAGCACAAATGGCAGGAAAAGTGCTGTGACTTGCAAGGCTAGCATGCAGAATATGCCAGGAGGATGAAAAATGCAGATTTCTATACTTGAACCTAAACCTCCTGTAGCATTGGCTCTCAATCTGTGAGTCAAACCCCCTTTGACAGGTTTAGATATCCAGTATATCAAATCTTCATAAAAGTAGAAAAATTACAATTATAAAGTAGCAATGAAATACTTTTGTAGTTAAAGGTCACTACAACGTAAAAATGTATTTAAAGGGTCACAACATAAGGAAGGTTGAGAACCACTGACCAATAGTATCAGGAAATCATTAGCGTCAAGTATCATACTGAATATAATGGGTTATAAAGAAAGACTCTATCAGTTATCACGGAGCACTCCATGCCTCCAGCCATGTCTTAGGATTGTGTGTCTGAGCCACAATGAAGATACGCACCATGTTTACAAGAAAGCATTCCTTGTGGTTATTAAATGGCATTCTTAGCTAAGTGTTACAATGCATACTATGATGCTAGCACTTGAAAAAGCAAGGCAGAAGGATACAAGTTTAAGGTCAGCCTAATCTACAGAGAGAACCTCTAAATCAAAGATTAAAAAGATGCTTTTTTTCTCACGGATGTAACAAACTTTACTAACAAATTTCATGGAGCACATCCTGTGCTGTGCCATCTCTAAGAAGACATTACACAGTCGTTGGGCACACCAGGCCACTCACAGCCAAAGCTCCAGAGCAGGTCTTACTACTTCCTGCTGCCCTCTCAAAGCTTAGAGGCAGCAATTTCAAGCTATTGTTACTGTGATCTACACGGGAATCTGCAGAAGTGCCAGCTCCCTCTACAACCTTCCCCACTGTAGAGTTAAAAAGCACGGTCATCTCCTCAATGATTGCCCTTGTGTCTGCTTAGAGTTAAACCTGCTCTATCATCCTTCACCCAAGTTAAAGGCAGACATGAATGTCTGTCTCTGCACCGTGCACCGCGTCCTCAGTTTATCCCACCACACACTGTAGAGTAGAATCCATGTTTTCTAATAAGGAACACAGCCGGTATCATTAGCGACATGACAGAGGTCAGACTCTAACTCACACAGATATCTACACCCATCACCACAGGCAACAACAAAATCGGGGACCAATAGAGTCCTCCCATTTCCTTCCCATCCCATCTGTGACAGCTCAGCACCACCGTATGATGTTTGCAATCCAACTGCTAATGTTCTCAAGAGCTCAGAGAAATTAGTAATTTACATCATTTGTTTACTAATCAATCTAGATCTTAAAACTGAGAGTCAGCCTGTCCTCGCGGGATGCAACGCTGACGAAGTCAGAGGTAAAAATAACCAGGAAAGGGTCAACACACAAACCACTGTGAAAAGTCAGCTCCACTCTTGCCAGTTTCCTTATCATGGAAAGTTACACAGTGGGGCTGGAGAGATGGCTCAGCCCTGAAAGGGACATTCTCCTCTCCTGAGTTCCGATGCGAGCACCCACATGTGGTGGTTCACAAATGCCGGTAACACTAGGTCCTGGGAACCCAGTGTCTTCTTTGGCTTCTGTGGGCAATTACACAAGCGTGTGATTGTACACACACGTGTGCACGTGATTCTTTTAACTTAAGGTTAAACACAATTCTTGACAATGGTGGAGAAAGAATCAGAAGATAGTTTTAAAGGAGCCCTCTGTCATCTCTGTAGGAAGTTGGTGCCCGCCTTCTGTTACTATACGGGAGCATTGCCAAGAAGGGTCACCTGGTATTTTCCAGAAGGAAGCAACTCACACAACATCAGGTAAATCCACCTGTGGAGGTCAGAGAATATGCCACCCTAATAATTCATCCTGAGAAGCAGCCTGAGGCTCTGTCGTTTGTGTGGGGGAGAAAATTAGCCCTGGCTATTCACCAGCCTGTGCAGGAGCATCTGTGTGGCAGGCGGCCCTTGCATACACGTCCCTCAAGTAAATGCCCACACTGCATTTATAGTTTAATATTTTAAATTTTCACTGACCAGAACCATGTAGACAAAGAGGATCTTCATTCTTTACACCCCATCTCTCTCAGTTAGCAAAGGTCAACACATTCCTTTTTATTATTTTTTACCTCTCCAACTATAAATGACATCTCCACAGAGATTAGGCTTTCTCCCCTAAGATATGGAAAGGAACTCCACAAAAATTTAGCCCATTCTGTTTCAAAAGAATATAAAATTTTCTTAGTCTTTTTTCCTTGGTATTATTTTCATAATGTCACAATATAATCATGACAACATATATAAAACCTTGGTGTGGAAAGCAGTGCTTCTCCCTGGGAAAAACCAAAGAAACGAAAGCGTGGGGTCCCCAGGGTTTCCTTATTTTATTTTCAAACATAGATAGTAATGTTTGTAAATGCACAAAATACTAGAATCTTCTTTCTCAATTCTTTCAACAAAACATCTATGGTTCAGTATTTCCTATGTTTAAAGGGAAAAAGAATAATGAAAAAACATAAACACAGGCAAACGCCAAATATTTAAATTTACCGATTTCCATAGACGCACGGGTGTGGCAAGCCTGACTGCCACATACTAGTGGGAAGAACTGAGAATCTTGTGAAAGGAATTTCAGGCTGAAGAGAGCCACTCTGGATAAATGGAAGTCATTTTCACTCTGCATTCTAGGAATGGAGCTGCCAAAAGCAAGAGGCTATATAACCAAACAGTTATATTCAGCTGTCTCCACTGAATTCCAAGAGGGATCAAATGCCCCCACTTAACCTAGCAAGCGGAAAATTAAAATTGGATTGCTACCTGGCCCTTTGCTGTGCTGAGCGGAACACACCAATCCATCTGCCTTAGAAGCTGCTGATGCACTAGAAACAATACAAGGGTCTAAACACAAATGAATGCCATGCAGCCATCCAAGTCACCTATACACTGGCCTGAGGATAACGAGCCTGTGGAAGGTCATTCTGTGCTCCCTGAGACAGGACGAAACACATGGGAAGAGAAGAATCACCAGTGGAGGGAAAGAATCAACTTCAGCGCACAGGTATCAATACAGAAAGACAGAACGTAAAGAACTCAAAGGGCCAACATCAGCCTGTAAGCATGATTCCTGATGTTAAGAGCAGCAGACACTAAGCCCCCAAAACAAAAACTCAACACAAGCTTCCTTAGCACCCTGTACATTTGAGAAAATTAGGACGCATAAAATATGCAAATCAACTGACCCTGTTTTTTAAAAAAGCCTTCCGGCATAAATGGCACATAAACGACCTGTTGGCTGATTAATCTAGAGGGAACTCTCATTCAGAGAGGAAATATTCACTGTGTTTGACATTAAAACAAAATACCTGGGTCAACCTTCTACTAAATATCATAGAAATAATTCCTCACTCAATTAAGTAATAGCTCAAAGCTTCCTGGGAAGCAAATGAATTCCAACATGTACTGCAGAAACTGCTGTGGAATCCTTGACCAGGCGTAGGTGAATAAATGTTCGCGTTCAACACAACGTCTTTCACATATTATTTAAATAATGAAACAAAGCATCTTTGCATATGCCCAACTTCAGTCATTAATTCCAGTCCTCCACACGTGACTGACCCTCTCGTCAGCATCATCCTGAACGTAAGGAACAACTGTTCTGCACATTCTTGCGGGAACTTTCAACTTGTATCAAAGGCTCTTATATCATACCACTTTACCATAGTGGAAAATTGGAATATGATGTCATAGTGGTTTCTCTTGAGTCAGTCTATCACATTTTCTCAAAATAATAGCATCTGCCTTAACATTAATACACTTAAATCCCACCAAGTCAACTTCAATGGAAGTAAGTGCAGCCAAAGTGAACTCCAGGAGGTCACTGCCTGCTCCTTTTTAAGATCTGATAGAGTCTCATGTGGTCAGCTAGAGGTCAGTCTCCCACATTCTCTTCATCTTTCAGTCGGCTCAGGAAGGGAAAGACGAAATATGAAGACCAGACGTGCCTACCTTCGCTGGTGGCCACATTCTTCTGGGCTTTGGTTGGCGTGTGATCTGTACTTGAACTCACGTCGGATGAGATGCTTGAGCTGCCTTTGCCTAGAGCAAAACAAGAAAGAAAAAAGAGCTTCTGAGCCTTGTAATCTCAGAACTAGATCATGCCTTTTACTCAGCTGCACCCTAAGCCCCTCATTTCCAAGTAAGCGGCTCTAACACAAAAGATGGAGCTCATTAAAGGGGTTTGACTTATGTATTAAATATCTTTGTGGAAATACCAGACCCACGTCACAGCAGAACAGGGCCTAGTTATAAACTCAGACAAGGCTACAAGACATGGCCAGTGTGCTATTATAAGCCTGTGTTGGGATAAATGGGAATGAGCAAGCCCATGTGGGGAGCACAGCCACTGCATTAACACTTTGCACCGCACAGCGCTGGAAATAAAGAATCTCAGAGTGAAGGATTACCAGAGAAGCAAGAGCTCGCTGGCTCCACATAGCTTTATCACTTTAAGATGATGGGGAGGGGAGTGGAGGGAGGGGGAGGGAAATGGGAGGTGGGGAGGAGGCAGAAATTTGTAATAATAAAAAATTTTTAAAAAGAATACAAATTCCATGATCTAATGTGTCTTTCTTGGAAATAACAAAAAATCAAGGGCATGGGTATTTGGATGAACAGGGGTCCTCAGTCCAGGAAGCATTTTCTACTCAAGAAGATGTTCAAGAGCCGGGCAGTGGTGGCGCACGCCTTTAATCCCAGCACTCGGGAGGCAGAGGCAGGCGGATCTCTGTGAGTTTGAGGCCAGCCTGGTCTACAAGAGCTAGTTCCAGGACAGGCTCCAAAGCTACAGAGAAACCCTGTCTCAAAAAACCAAAAAAAAAAAAAAAAAAAAAAAAAAAAAAAAGAAGAAGAAGATGTTCAAGCATCACAGACTCTTCAGCCAAAATTTCAGAAAATCTCTACAATTTCCCATCACACAGAGACTCAGCAAAAAAAAAAAAAAAAAAAAAAAAAAAAAAAATACATCTAGTTATCCTAGAACTTGAACTTGGCCATTATCCCATTTTTCTCCACAACCCATAGGGAGGCTGTCACTCCCATACAGCAAGAATCAGTATAGAGAACACGGCACTGACATTCCCAAGAGGTGGAATGGGTGGTTTTTGGTCATTTGCTGGGTTATGGATGTTTGTCATTATTTAGGAAGGTTGGTTGTAAGTTGTCACAGTCATAGAGAAAATTAAACAAAGGAGATTTGGTTCAGGGATCTCTTTCTGAAGAAAAGAAGGGGAATATATAGAAATGATTAGATAAATGGATGGATTGACAGGCTCCAAAGCTACAGAGAAACCCTGTCTCGAAAAGAAAAAAAAAAAAAAAAGAAAGAAAAAAAGAAAAAGAAGATGCATGTGAATGCTTGGCATCATTTTGGGTTGCCATAAGCCGTACAGAGGTGCTACTGACACTAGACACCAGGGTTGCTCCAAAAGGCCTTACAACAGACAGGACAGATCCTCTACTTCAGTTGAGATGTCTGATCGACCTGATTTTACCTAAGTCCAGGGCTGAGTTTCCACACAGGGGAAGGCCTAAGATCCATGGCGGGAGATTTCAAAATGCTCCAAGTTACTGATGTCCATATGCGCTACTTGCTGATACCCAAGATTCCCATCTCCTCCCCGCATAAATATACCTGTAACTTTTATTAGCACAATATGGCAATGCTGAGGGGGTTTTGGCAATGTGACTAAAGTCCATAAATTAATAAACCTTTAATTAAACAAAAGAAACCCTATCTTGTGTGGACCCAACCAAATGAAGTAAGTACTTTGAGAGAGTCTAGAGGAAAGAGCTCCTGTTGTTCTTGACTCTCAAACAGTTAATGTTAAGGTCAGGGTCAGGCTTATCATACATGGCAGTGAAGTGAATTTGGTCATCATCTGAGAAGAGAAGAGGAACCCAGATGCCCACAAAGAGCATGGCTCTTGTGGTTGTAACTTTGTACCACCCTGTGCAAAGGACCCTGTGCAATGCATACCCAGAATTCAACTTCAATTGTGCAATATTTACCTGTGTTGTATATAACAGTGACTTTTGCAGTAACAGAAAACCCACTAACTATATTAAAGATACAATTGTTTCATCCCACAAGTTATGATCAAAAGCTTACAGTGCACCAAGAACAGTTTTCTAATAGTCCGTCCAATGGTATATCCAGTGCATTGGATATTTACTTTCTACCAAACTGTTGAACTCTTAACTTCCAAGGACACAGCCTTAAGTAATGAAGAGCTTGGGGATAATAAGATCACGAGAGTGTAGACCTCATAAAAGACAACTGTGCCTTTATCAAAGAGCTCCCTGTCTTCTCCTGTCACATGAGGGTACAACACAACAAGAGTACGAGAACCAGGGAGCAGGTCCTTAGCAAGAACCAACTGTGCAGGCACCTCAACCCTAAACTACCAGCTTTTAAACTGTAAGGAATAGGTTTATTGTATGTAAGCCTTCCAGTCTTGGGTATTTTGTCTTAGTAGTGCATATGGACTAAGCCAAGCTTGAATGAGTAAGTTCATAATCAAAATTTTACAGAGTAGAACAGCACAAAGTCTTAGACGTAAGAAGTTTCAGGATTCTGACTGCTATGTTGAAAGTCATGGAAAAATCCAAGTAGGTGCGAATAAATATCACCTGAGCAGGCAAGACAAAGGCTGTCTCCCATTACTACTGCCCCTAACTCACTGTGACTTAATGCTCCAAAACGACTCTGTTATTCAGATTGCATTTCACAAATGCTTCTCCCCGGCATTAGGTGAGATGTTGAGGTAACTCTGTTTTGGTTTGGGTCTAACCAACCCCTTGGATTGGAGCCGTTAGACTGACATGGTCAGCCACTTACCTACTTAGAAGCATGTGAACTTGCTCCCTGACCTCAGTACATATCTCCTTTACTTTGTAATCCTGGACACTCACTCCCTCTGCCTCCCCTCTGTGCTGGAAGATCAGCAACTATATCTGGTAGGGGCGGTCCTTAGACTGAAAGATTTCTGCTGGCTCTAACTGTTAATGACTCTGAGTCCATTAGATTATTCTTCAAAGCCAAGTAACATAAACACTCCTTTTAACAAGGCAAAAATGTTATTGTACACCACCTAATACATAGACTTAAATTATTTTAATTATGTTATTGCTTAGTGATGTGCAAATGGAAAACTTGAAATAAATCCCATATGTTCTACCTCTGTTTCAACAAGAAAAGCAAAACAAAATTACAAATTAAGCACAAAATAATAAAACACATAATATTAAAGCATAGCAGCATTAATTTAACATAATATATAATGGTGGTTTTTGCTAAGACTAACTTGCATTTCCAATCTCTTTTAAATTGATTTTTATTGAGCTCTGCATTTTTCTCTGCTCCCCTCCCCGCCTCTCCCCTCCCCTTCAACCCTCTCCCAAGGTCCCCATGCTCCCAATTTACTTATGAGATCTTGTCCTTTTCTACTTCCCATGTAGATTAGATCATGTATGTCTCTCTTGCATTTCAAATCACTAGCTGCTAAAGCCAATGTGCGCCTGGATAGAAGACACCTCTGATGCTCTGGGATGGGTGATAATTAACTCCACCTATCCGTAACTCCTTACAATGAACTCAGGGGTTCCTCTGGTGTTTTGTAGAGAGGGTCTTACAATGTAATTTTGTCTGGAACTTTCTATGTAGATCAGGCTAGCCATGAAATCACAGAGTTATGCCTCCTTCTGCCTCCCAAGCACTGAGATTAAAAATGGCTGTTACCAAAACAGGCAGGAAGTTCTTTCTTGTAACCAAGTAGACCATCAGCAGAGCTTCATTTGGTCTAATTTAATTGTTTACATCTTCAGAGTTCTGTTTTTCTATGCTATTGGTCCAAAATCATTGCAGTAGAGTCAGAGTCTTACAGCAGGATTCTTCTGCTGTGAAGCCTAGATGCCATGTTCTAATTCTCTCACTGCATACAGGAACCATCCCTGTCAATGGACTAATCTGTTATATGAATATGTGCACACAATGAGTAATGATTAGATCACGATACTCGGAGTATCTATCACCTTAAATGACTATTCCTTTGAGTTAGAAGCATTCATTTTTAAATTGCCATGACATTGGAAGTCCAAAGATAACACACGCCTGAGGAAATTCTCAGTCACAGTTGGAAATGTGTGTGTACCCTCCCTGTGCTCGTGAATAAAAAGGGGAATGAAGGTGAGGCAATAATATTATCAATGGTTCCATATGGAGCTGGCTGCGAGCACCTGGGTTATGTGCTGCAACCTCATATGTTAGATGTTTCACCTTGTTAAATATTCACCATGTTCTCAATTGTGCTTTGGAATCTATTGCTCCTCAAAGAAAATATTAGATTCCTCCATTTGCTAATTTTCTCCACCAACACCAGCACAACATCGTGGCTATGATGGACAGCTACTAAACACTGACTGTATACATGTACTTTATGCACAAAAAGAGCAAGGGTTTTTTGCTCAAGAAACATTTTTTGTTCCCTTGAGGGAAAAACTGCCTCCATTGATGTTGTATGTTCTTCAGTAAGTAAACATTTTGAAAACACATTAACATTCAAGGCATTAGTTAAGGAATGCAAGATAATAGGAGCTCCAGCCCAGTTGGTGCTCACAGCTTGAGGTAGTTACATTTTATGCTACTACAATTACAAAAGCATTGCTCTGAACCTCGGCTCACAACATTTTCACCAACAGATCCATACAGAACCTTGTTTTATATGTGTTTCTCTTCATAGTCATCATGTTTGATGTGCTTTTGGCTCATTTACATTGAACTTAAGGCCAACAGCACTGTAAATCAAGCCTGGATGAGGATAATCTATATGGGACATCAGAGTCTGTTTTTTAGGAAACCTAGAAAGCTTTGTAAAACTATGCCTGGCACATTTTAAATGGCAAAATTACCAAGAGACAGCAGCGATATATACCATGCCAATAAACAGACCATAAAGGATCACGGTGACAGCTGGAGGTAGATGACTTACCCACGTCAAACAAAATCCTGAGTTTGATCCCAATAATGGAAAAAAATAGGATTGCAAGAATAACAACACAATAAACAAAGGTGACATACAACAGGAGACAGATGGTGGAGTGCTCCCTCGCTACTCATGAGAACGTATGAGAACGTACTTGAACATAACTAAATATAAATAGTAGTATGATTGTTTCAAATGAAGCTTTTTAGCTGATATTCTGAAATTCTGCTCTTTTTAACTTTTTATTGAGTTGTATTGTTCTTTCTCAAGGGATAAGAAAGGACATGGGGCTCTCAATCAACTTATCGAAGGGCAAATGAATGATCAGTATTTGCACACTGTCAGACTCACAGATGGCATTTTCTTGTTTTACTTCTAACACTAGTCCTAGCCCGTTGTGTAACTGTTTCTTCAAACAATAAGAATCAAGATGCATTGAACGAAAATCATTTTTGTTTTTTCCATCTGATTACCAGCTCCAGATGGGCAGGTTCTGCATCTGTTTCCTTCACATCTGTATCCCTGTGCTGCTTGGTCTACACTACGAACCCTCGATACATGTATCAAACAATTTACATCAGTGGCTGGCTACAGGGATGAAGTGGAGATTTATCCTATTCTGTTAGTACTGGTCCCATGATACTTTCTAAGAAGCACCATTCAAACCCATGCTCACTCAACAAAGTCTATACAACCACTGTGCGTAGAGCTTGTAATACATAACTTCCAAAACACGTACAGATTCCCAGCAGGGACATACAGTATAGTAGTCTGCATTAGCTTCCTGGAACCATCACAATAAATTACTTCTAGCTGGATGAGCTAAAATAAAAAAATAAAGTGTATTATTTCACAGCTATGAAAGCTACAAGTTTGAAAGCAAGGTGTTGACAAGACCATGTCCCCCTGAAGGGCTCTGAGGGGAATCTGGTGCAGGCTTCCTTCCTAGGTTCAGCGGGTTGCCAGCAATCCCAGAGGTTCACTGGTTGGTGTCAGCCTAGTTCTCATCCCTGCCTGGAGCATCAGGTAACTTCCTTCGCTCTGTGGCCCCTGTTTCTTGTGAGAACGCCATTCAGATGCTCAGAAGCCACTCTACCTGTGGCCCTCAATGCAGCTAAAGGACAGGAACTGCAGAAGAGAGGGAACACAGTTCACTCCAGTGTGAATGCAAGAAATTAAATAGAAAAATCCCATTCCAAACTGCCATGTGGGCACTTGCTCAAGTTTCACTGTATAACAGCATTATCATGGTTGGGAAAGCAAGACGAGCAAGTCAGATTTAGAGAGTCATTGAATTTAGGAAATTTGAGTTGCCCTATTTGAGAAAAGGCAGTGCCTAGCACATAGCACCCAGGCTAGGTGGTTTCACAGTGCAAAGGTAAGCCCCTTTCCACTAGTGGCATCAGGACAGAGCCCAGTCCCCTAGTCACACACACCCCTACTGGCCTACAGGCGATTCAGTGAGAGTTAACACAGATGCCAGCTGACACAGACAGATGCTGCTGCTGCTGCTGCTGCTGCTGCAGTCACTGACAGATGGTGTTGCCCAGCTAATATTATGAACAGAGTAATGAGAGGATCAGAACCACGGACCGGCGAGAGGCTTCGTGCATGAATGCAGAATTTCCATTGTGACGGAAGTCACTACAAAGTCATCCTTATTCTAATAGCACCGCTACAGTGTATTCCAGTAATTAATTTCATCACAAATGCCCAAGTTCTGAAGAGCTGCTGTATCATGCACGATAAAAATTTGTGCCTGAGCTCAAGGGAAGACTATACTCACTGTTCCTAGGGGTCCCTTCCACTTCAGTGTGACCTGAGAGATCCTCCAAAGCCATGCACACCCTCCTGGCATTGAGCCTAAGTTTGGATAAGTCTACAATGGCCTCTTCTGATTCACTTATTGATTTCACCCCTTAACATCCTGTGTCACAAATAATTCCAAGAACCATCACAGTCGGGATGTTTTCTTTGTAAGTTTTTCTTTTACTTTCTTTTGTTTATTCTATGTGACTTTCACATCATGTATCTTGATTCCATTCATTTCCTCGTCCCTTCTCATAACCCTCTGCCCCTGCAATCTCCCCCCCAAAAAAATTAAGAGAAAAAAGAGAAAAGGGGGTAATTAAAAATCTCACCATGAAAGCTGCAATGTGGCGCAATGAATCCCTCACCGAACCCCTTTGTGCATGTATCTTTACTTGCAAGTGTTAACCACAAAGAGTCATTGGTCTGGTTCAAGGCCTCTGGTTGCTACTCCACTAATATATTGGGCCCTCACTGGGACTTTTCTTGGATATCCATCCTGTTGTTGCCCTCTGATAGGGAGATCCTGGAACTTTGGGTCTGTGGGTCAGGCCCCTTCGTGTGCTCCAGTAGATCATAGATGGGGTAGTTGTTGGGGGCAGGCCAGTTGGTATAAGTGAGGGAGAGCCAACCTGGAAAACATGAAAACAGAACTAGCCCCACTCCTTGCTTACTGAAGCAAGGGTGGAGGAGCTGGGGCCATACGGGAGAGCTCACCCTGGTGGGAAGGACAGGAGAGAACTGGCAGACTGATGAATCCTACAGCTGCCCAGGCCCAGAGCCAGGATTAAGAATTGGTCTTCTGCAGAATTTTGAGGGTTGGGAAATAGTAGAAAAACCCACCATGGCCTTTCATCAGCGTGAGGGGTACAGTGAGCATTGACCTCTGAGTCTGCAGCTGTTTGTGACCTGGTCCCCGGCTACAGTTAGACAATTATAGACACTTGAAAATGGCTGCTGCTTGCTGACTCCAGGCTTTTTGCAAAACACCTTCCCATGCATTTTTCTTAATTGTCATCGATGATAAATCTAAAGCCATGAAAAATCTTTACACAGCTTTAGGTCCCCTTGCTGTCCTCCTTTCAACCTTAGCAGCAGTCAGGGGTGAAGAGGGTAGGAGGAATAGAGGTTTCATATTGCATCAAATGCAAAACAATCAGGATCTCGTCATTTCCAACCTTACATGGGATAGTCAGAAAAAAAAAATCAAAAACAAAACCAAAATACAGGCAATAACCTATTGCCAAAATTCTATATATGGAAACAACAAAACAAACATAAAAAAAAAACAGCCTTGATTTGATAAAAAGGTTTATAATGCACACAGTCTACCACAGAGAAGATTTGGGAATCAAATGCACAGAAATTCACAGCTCAGACCCACAGTTTCTCCCTGACCAGCAGAAGGTTGGAGACAGCTACCCAGTGAGTCTGACATCCACCCCTCACCTCTAACAGGGGAGGGGAAAGCTGAAGGAAATGGCTTAGAGATTCTTCTCAGATTTCCACTTACATGCTCTTTTTAAGCCTCCACTTAAAGCTGTATCCATCCTCCGAGAAGACTATAAACTATTTCACCAGCGGCAGACAAGCTCCAGAAACACCTAAAACTGAAGGGAACATCATCCCCCCTTTAATAAAAAGGACATGCACAGATGCGCATGCTCATACACAAAGTCACACATGACACGCACATACATATGCATACCTAGAAAATGCATACACTTACACATATATGCCTGTACCTCCAAAGATAATACATGACCATGTTGTACAAACTGCAGGACAAAAACTTCCTAGAGGAAGAATTAAATGTGCTACAAGGCACGCCTCAGAACCTACCTTCTGCAGCTAGTTCACATCTCTTGGCAGCTTCATAACCTCCCTAAACCAGCTGAGGACCAAGCCAGAGAGGGAAATTCACATCCAAATCATAAAATAAATATATATTTAATTTTCCAAAGCACAGGTAGAATATTTCAATGTTGGGTCTTTGAATCTCCAGCTTTTGAAGTGGTCAACCTAGTAGGTTCTTTCTAGTCTCCAAATGATGGCCCACATTTTCTTGCTCTTAAGATCATTCTTACTGATCTCTCATTTCTTCCTCTTTTCTTGGAATGGGAGATATTTTCTTTAGCTCAATAGAGGGAAACTGGAATCCCATTCCACAGGAGTGGTGATATCTCTGAGAACCAGCAGGTGAATGGCAGCAAGGGGACACCCCAAATGACCAGAGCCTTTCTAATAGGGAATCCTAAAGGGAGGAAGGGCAACAGGAGTATGCCTCAAGGAATGCCTGCACGACTGGAAGTTTGCTCTGTCCTCTAATTCCATAGCTGCCACATACCACCTCCAGTGTCAGCAGGCAATGCAGCCTGTCCTTCTCCATCAGTGCAGGCCTGTCTTTCCTGTCCCATGAAGGAAGGGCAGAGACATGGTCAAAATTGTTCACTGCTAAAGGATAGGTCTTTGCTCTTTGAATAACTATCTATCTATCTATCTATCTATCTATCTATCTATCTATCTATCATCTATCTATCTACATTCATGCATGCATACATATATACATACATAATATATAAATATTATATATCAATAGCAGCAGGCATCAATAATATCCATACTGTATCAAAAGGAGCTATGGTTTGACTGACTCAAAGGCAGAAGCTTGATCTCCAGTGCACAGGTATTGGAGACAGGCCTAAAGAGAGACAACAGGATCATGTGAGCACTGGCAATCATTGAGGGCAGCTTTAGGAACTGAGGTCGTCCCTCCTTGTTTTCTCTAGTATGATCTCATTTGCCCTTTCACATCTTGCCATGACACAGAACATCACAAAGGCCTCCACCAGATACCAACAAGATTATGAAGCTGGACTCTCCAGAATCATAAGCTAAATAAACTTTATTTTTTGATGAGCTATCCAGTCTGGATTTTATAACAATATAACATGGAGTAAGAGGAAAGGAGAGGAATACTATTTACTTTTCTGTTGCTATGATACATGTCTTCCCAAAAGCAACCTAAGGGAGAAAGAAATTGTAGACTCATGGTTTAAGGCAGCTGATCACATTGCATCTACAATCAGGAAGCAGGCAGCAATGAATGCCTGGGCTCAGCTCACTTTCTCTCTTGGACACAGTCTAGGCCCCAGTCCATGAAACAACATGACCCACAGAGGGAGAGTAGGTCTTCCCATCCCAATTAACCAAGTTAAGATTATCTGCCACTGGTATGTCTAGACACCCATCTCCCAGGTGATCTCTACAAGCTGTCAATAAAGACTAGCCACCACAAGGCTGAATTTCTAAGGAAGATAGGTTGTACTCAGGTAAAGGTATCCCTGACATGTTCCAGATGAAATTGCTACTATTAGACACTTCTCCATGGGGTGAAGCAATGACAGTCAGAGGAGCCGGCATGCTACACGAGGTTGTAAATGTTGGAGGCAATTTTTTTTATAAAACTGTAGCTTGAATAAAGGGAGAAAAATATATGCCATAAATATGTATTCATGCACTTCTGACTTCAGACACTGACAACTTCAAAAGGCAGAGTAAGCATAAAGCAGTAATGGGACTAGTGGTGAATTTTAACTTCTTAAATGAGTACAACCAAGGAAAACACAAAAGTAGTATGCTTAGCCAAATGTTAAATCCAGTATGACTTCTGGACCCTAACAAATAGTCTAATTTTCTCTGTGCAAGGAACAGATGACTCGCTAGGTCATTCTTCCCCTAAAAACTTCAATTCAACTTTCATTTATAATCTATGTTGTATTTTTCAAAGCTTTATGCATTAAAAAGTATCACTCTCCCTAAATTTTGCATTTATGGCCCTTTTATCATATAAATTGTGGTCATAACCTAAGTGAAGGTTTTCTGGGGCCACTGGAGGAAAAGGTCTCTCTTCTGTAAAGGAGATACATTAAGCAAAATAAATCTTGCCCGAACGTGGAATTGTTCTCAAACATATAGCACTTTGGAACTAATCTCTTCTCTCTTGAAAATATAATCATTTTTCTTTGGCCAGAAGAGATCAAATACTCAAGGGACAGTTGTTGTTTTCTTCCTCTGAAGTACTGACTCTTGATTAATAATCATAAAATCCCCCAGCATTCTTGTCCGACACTCTTCCGGCACAAAGGCAACACTTCAACCGTAAAGGTGTCAGAAACACGTGAACTACCCCTACATCTGAAGGATAAGAAGGAACCAGGGATCGAAGCACAAATTGTGCATGTCGAGGTGTCCCTCCATTCCAGGCCTTCCTCTTCATTGTCTTGTCAAGTTTAATATTCTCAAACTAAAAGCAAGCTGTGTTTGATGAATAGGCTGGGAACACATTTAGAAATTTAAGGGCATGTTTATGCTATATATATATGTTCATAAAGATTTGAGTGGAATGTAATTTATAGGTCTTTGACTCATTTAAATATAAAGTAAGAATTTCAGGCATCTGAGTTGGTAGTGTCTAGGGAGATGTTTTTAAATACATAGTCTGAGACAAGCAGAATAATCTTATTGCCTTAGAGATTTATGTATCTCTTATAGATATGAAATGGGATCAAATATAAAAAGGGATATTTTGGCTTGTTTTCTCCATGCTCTTCTCACTCATTCTAACATATGAGAGATGAGACGGAGTAAAGATAACCACACTGCAATGCTTTTTCTGTGCTCTGCTCCAAATACAAGGCAGCCATTTCTGTGACCCCCTAGTAATCAACGTGTGTAGAATGTGGGCTTTTCTACCTAGTAATCAGAAAACAAGCCATAAATTCTGTAGCAACCCATGAAATTCATTTGGGTATCCCTTGTTTCAGCATCCAACAAGGTAAGGTGAGGGTTCACTTCTTCTGAATTGGGAGGGGTCTGGTTGCACGAAGAATCAACCATATAATTATACATTTGGAACATTAGTTACAGGATATGGTTGATTTCTCACATAATTACACCCCACCCATTTTTCTGAGAAACAAGTTAAAATCTAGGGACCTCATGTTCTCTTCCTTGGGTTGATTAATTGGCTAGGATGACTCAGAGAACTCAGGGGAAGACTTCATTATGCTAATTGGCTTATTTAGAGGATATTAAAAAACAATATAGCTAAAGAGATATGGAAGAAAGATTATTGAACAATTGATTTGGCACCATCTTCCAGAATCTTTCATGTGTTTACTTAGAGAGAAACTCTCCAAATTCTTATGCTCTTCATGTTTCATAAATGCTTCATTTCATAGGTATGAATATCTCTACCCATTGCCATTTATGACTGGCTCAACTGTAAAACCCTTTCTTCTCTGTTGATGGAGGTGTAGAGCTCAAACTTCCATCATGCTAAGGAGTGGTTCCTCAGGCAACTGTACCAACCCTTCAAGAGCTATCAAAATCAGCTATCTCCTTCGCATGTAAAAGACATGCTTTGGCTCTGAATATTGAAGTTTGCTGGGCAAAAATTGGAACTTGGGGGTGGGGTGAGTTGGGGGCAAGGGGAGATGGGGAGAGAAAAGCGCGAAGGGGAGGATGGGGAGAGCTTGGGGGAAGGGGATGATTGGGATATAGGAAGGGTGGATATGGGAGCAGGGAAGCATATATCCTAATTAAGGGAGCCATTTTAGGATTATTAAGAGACTTGACTCTAGAGGGGTTCCCAGGTATTCAGGGAGATGCCCCCAGCTAGTTTGGTGGGCAGCTGAGGAGAAGGAGTCGGAAAAGGCCAGATCCAATAGCCATACTGATGATTATCTTGCATATCACCATAGAACCTTCACCTGGAGATGGATGGAGATAGAGACAGAACCCCACATTGGAGCACTGGACTGAGCTCCCAAGGTCCTGACTAGGAGCAGAAGGAGGGAGAACATGAGAAAAAAAGTCAGGACCGTGAGGGAATCTTCATCTGGCGATGGATGGAGATAGAGACAGAGCCATACATTGGTGCACCGGACTGAGTGCCCAAGGTCCAAATGAGGAGCAGAAGGAGGGAAAACATGAGCAAGGAAGTCTGGACTGCGAGGAGTGCTCCCACACACTGAGATGGTGGGGCTGATCTATTCGGAGCTTACCAAGCCCAGATGGACTGGGACTGAAAAAGCATGAGATAAAACCAGTCTCCCTGAACATGGCGGACAATGAGGGCTGCTGAGAAGCCAAGGACAATGACAATGGATTTAGATACTACTATGCATAGTGGCTTTGGAGGGGCCTGGCCTGTTTGGATGCTTACCTTCCTAGACCTGGATGGGGGGCGGGGAGCTTGGAGTTCCCACAGAGCAGGGAACCCTTACTGCTTTCTGGACAGGAGAGGGAGGGGGAGTGGAGGGGGGAGGAGGTAAATGGGAGGCAGGGAGGAGGCAGAAATTTTTAATAAAGAAAAGAAAAGAAAAATGGTTTTCTTATATATGTATCTCTTATAGATATGAAATGGGATCAAATATAAAAAGGGATATTTTGGCTTGTTTTCTCCATGCTCTTCTCACTCATTCTAACATATGAGAGATGAGACGGAGTAAAGATAACCACACTGCAATGCTTTTTCTGTGCTCTGCTCCAAATACAAGGCAGCCATTTCTGTGACCCCCTAGTAATCAACGTGTGTAGAATGTGGGTTTTTCTACCTAGTAATCAGAAAACAAGCCATAAATTCTGTAGCAACCCATGAAATTCATTTGGGTATCCCTTGTTTCAGCATCCAACAAGGTAAGGTGAGGGACCTCAGCCCAGTTCTTGTATGACCATACATTATGATTCGCTTACTGCCTGCTGTAGACACAAGAGCTCTTATTTTTGCAGGCAAGAAAGCTTGATTTTAAACTCTACTTTGTAATTAACCAAACAAACAATCTGATAGTGCAATGCCACTCTATTTTTCTTTTGCCACATAGGAGGACTGGGGTTGAGGATGCCCCTGCCCTGCAACTCTGAGAACAAATAATGACTACTCAGCAAGTTTTGTAACCTTTTATATTTCACAAAACCCTTACAGCAAGCCCATGGTATAGGGCCAGTATTTCTACCCTCACTGTCTTCACAGGCAAGCTAAAGTGTTGATTGTGCGCTTCTCCTCAACTTTTAATAAAAGCATAGACTTCTGGTCCCTGAGCGTCTACCTGTTGTCACACCCCTAGGTTCTTACCCTTGTCCCTATGGAGGAGCTCGGGTGATAGATAGCTTTGTCCTCCATCTGATTGATTGGGGAAAACACTTAACTCTCTGATTCAGTGTTAATACTCATACAATACAGTCAAAGAGTGGTTGGTTTTCTTTTAATTACCTCAGATAAGGCAAGACTCCAATGGTTGGTCCGCAGTCAGTGCTCATAGAACGGCACCTGGCAACACTGTTGCAGAACTTGAATTGTGTTTATTGATTGACTGAGTGAGTGAGTGACTGACTGATTGAGTTGGTGTGTGCGTGTGCATGTGCGTTTGCGTGTGCGTGTGGGAGAGGGAGAGGGAGGGGGAGGGGAGGGGAGAGACTTTAGGTGGGTGTGCACATGTTCATGGTGACCAGAGGTTAATGTTGTGAGTTTTGTTCCGGATGCTTTGAGACAGGGCCTCCCACTCAACAGTTATTAAAGATTTTGCCTCAGACTCCCAAGCGCTGGGATTACAGGTGCCTGTCATCATACTCAGCTTCCCAGTTGGGTTCTAGAGGTCTGAATTCATGTCTTCACACTTCAACACCAAGTTCTTTCCTATCTGAGCTATCTCCCTACCCCTAAGACTGCAAAGTAGCAAAGGTGTGTAGGACCTAAAAAGTAAAGTTAGGTAATTTCTTTAACTCAAAGGATTCTAGCATTAAGACTTGTAATCTTAATAATCAGATTGATAAATTTAGAGCATCTCTCTAGGTTTTTCTTTCAACCCTGTGTGTTAGCCAGTCTATTCTGTGTGAAATGCCCCCAAATTCATCACACACAGTACTGGCCCGTGCCTTTTAATAACTCTTCCTAGGGTATAATAGTGGTTTTATAAATAAAACTTCCCTTCATGTTCCGCTTTCTCCAAATAAACCCCATTTGTCTCGGAGATGCTTCCTCACTTGGAGTGTTGGTACAATTTACAGTCATTTGGCACTTTCTATGATATTCACAGCTGACCCTTTCAGCATGCTTGGGGATACACCAATGTGTTCTTACGTGTATTTTCTCACTGCATTCCTATCTTCTTACATGCCCTGGGATCACAGACACTGCAGCTGGCAGCAACACTACACCATGGAGCCCTTGAGAACAAATTATTGCTGAAGATTACTGTGCTCTAAATACTTGGCGATGAAAACAAGACATAGTAAACCTCATTTTCCACACAGGTATGTTTCTATATATTTTTATATTTTCTATGATTTTCTGTGTTTTATATGAGACTGGCCAAATTTCCACACCACTGTACACGCATGTACAGAGAACCATCAGCAAGCAACCCATGTTAGTAAACCGCAATGGCCATGAGAACTGGGGAAGAAACAACACTTCTACTGCAATCAAGAATATTGACAGTATGTATAACAGACCCATGCTGTACTGTTACCAACAATCACTAGGATGTAGAGTCACCACTTTGGGAGCAGTAGCTAGGATGTCATACCAAAAGCCCAGGTTATTATTAGAAAGGTTCTGAAAGCAGGAATGTTGAAGGCATCTCTAAAGCTGTCGGTGAGTGCCAGTTTTGGACCCACCTCCTCCGCAGCATCTGCCTAATCAGATCCATGGAACCATATTCAGTCCCATTCCCCAAGCAAAAGCCCACAGACCCACAATGTTACTCCCTTCCCTCCCTAGTGTAAGCTGGAAAACTCAGTTCATGTCCCTGCTGTTGCCCTTGAATTTCATGCATCAGGAGTTCAGCCTGTCTGGTGAGTGGCTAAGGAGTGCTCCCATAATTCCTGGAAAAGACAACTCCTCCACTACCAAGTAAGGAATGGAAATGCCAGTTCAAAGAGTAATTAAGTTTATTGGCCTGGACCGCCCAGAATTGGGACAGATACACTTTTAACCTTTCCAACTGTTTACTTTCTAAATACCTTACCAAATTCTTGACCTCTGTGACCCACCATATGTCCTCCCTCTACACACTATGAAAATCCTGGACAACCAAGACACCAAACCTCCTGTTGCCATTCTCAGTTTCACTTGAAAGGAAAATATTTTACTTTCATTGTCGGGTTTCAAAGCAAAGGCAAATGCTTCAAAAACCTCCCTAATTAGTATCACCCACGTTGACTCTAAGGGTATCAAGAAATAAGTATTTAATGTCCAGTGCCTATAGAACATATTCCTGTCATTGGAGACAGTAATTTGCCTCAAGAAAGAAACTAATAAAATTAATGTTAAATGTTATGTGGAACTGCATGGAACTGTCACTTTGTGGCCATTACATACATTACATCAGTACCATTACATAGCACAATCTATTTTAAACATTTCTTTTGGGATGAAACTTTGTCATCGTTGACCACTATGAAAATAAAAATAAATCGTAAATAGAGGCATAAAGTCTTCTCGATATACATTACCAGAATGAGTTGCTAATGAACATGTTTATAGAAATAATAGACATTAAAAATTGAGAGAAAATTCCCCATCTTCTAGGAAAATGGATGAAAAACATCCATTATAGTAATTAATCAAATAAACAATAACAATTACAACAAAACCTACATGAGTTTATGACTATCTCTTACATTATTTAACTTCTTTAAGCCCTTGGGAAAATTAGGTTATTAATTTCTAACCTGAATCTTTGCATTCAATTACTTTTTGAGAGTTCCACACTGAGTAGGGGAAGACTAAGAACTGCTTCTTTTTAAAGAAGAGGCAAGTGGGGAAAAATCGCAAGGAACAAGTGAAAGGTAGTAAATGGTGCCAGCTGTATCCACTGCAGCTTCCGATCCTTCTGAGGCTGGACCTTTATTTTAAAGGCTCTAAACTCTTCAATGAGAATGGGTTTACGTCTTCCCCTGAAATGCAAGCCAATGATCCAACCAGTGCATATGGTCTCATAGGAGCGCACTTTCCTTGTGCTTGACCTTGCACATCTTATCCTGAAATGGGTCCTTCAGTCACTCTGTTTTTCATTTTCAAACACAAACAAAATTTTATCTCTAGGGTGAAATCTAAAGTGAGCACTCTCTACCTGAGCATGTCTCCAAATCCTGAAAGGGGCACCTTACTGATATCACTTCTGGCCTCCCCATGGCTGTGCTGATCTAAATTTCAAGAGTACATTTTTACTCTTGCAATCTTTACAGAAAAAAAAGAGAAAGAAATAACAGTTTGAACTAGCTGCTCAGATAAATACTCTCCTCTTACTGATGACAAAGGTCTGCTATTCATTTTTCTTCCAAACACAGAAGGGCTGCTGATGTAAGACCCCCCCATCAAGCTTTTGTGGATACCTATGTATTAAATGGGGTGCCTCAGCTAAGGTGGCCAAGGAGGAGCGATTTTAAGCATTGCTCACAGAGAATAAAAACCTAGCTGTGTAGCCGGGCGGTGGTGGCGCACGCCTTTAATCCCAGCACTCGGGAGGCAGAGGCAGGTGGATCTCTGTGAGTTCGAGGCCAGCCTGGTCTACAAGAGCTAGTTCCAGGACAAGCTCTAAAAAAGCTGCAGAGAAACCCTGTCTCGAAAAACCAAAAAAGGAAAAAGAAAAAAGAAAAAAAAAAACCTAGCTGTGATGGTGTGAAGCAGTGCACCTGACACTAACTATGTATAACCTCATCTAATCCTAACAACCTGTGGAGTTCAGTCTTGTTACCTCCGAGTTCAAGATAAGGAAGCTGAAAATCACCGTTTACTGCAGAACTTAACTGTTTCCTCTTTATGAAGTACCACCATAAATTAAACTGATGGCTGTCCCAGATTGGGAGTACAGAATATCAAATTGGAGCAGAACATGAACAGACAGAAGACCTAAATTTCAGTTCTAGAACTAACTAGCTGAGTGACTTAAGAGCTTGGAGCACCAGCGAGTGCATTTAGAACACAGACTAAGTTACTATTAGGCAAGCATTCATGAAGACCAAAGATTCTCATGCAACTCTACTATGTCCTCAGCATATCAGTCTCCAGAGCGGCGCACCTAGCCATTGAGACCCAACATTTCCCCTTACAAGATTCAAAACAGACTCATGATATAAATCCAAGGCTGATGTCACTAAACCCAGCTCCCTAAGAACTAGAAGAGAAGGGCTAGCTAGCACTCATGGAGTCAAGCATATGTCTACCCCAAGCTTTTCAATCAGCCCCTTCTCCATTGCCCTACGACATAATAAGAAAATCACTTTCATCTCACAAGATGAAATTTCTAAATTGATACTCCCAATGTCCCTATCTACATGGGGAGCTGCCACAATCTGTCATTACCCACTGGTAAAAGTGATGCAGTAATTGTTAGGCTCAGGAAAATCCTACACTCCAAGGAAAGCACATTTGATTTCTTAAAACATTAAAGGGGTGACAGAGTCTAAGACATGTTATGTACAGAACAAAAAAAACTTCTTAATATAGAATCCTCATTTCTATGTTAGAACTGAAAAGAGACAAGAAAACACAATGTAAACTCAGTAGAAATTATTTCCCCAAGCACAGCTATATGTCTCTAATTTACTCATTGAGTACTGACATGTTTCTTGATGACACGATCAGGTATGAAGAGCCAGAAATCTAACAGTAGTATCACTTCTCCCCTCCAGGCATATACAGCTAGGATGGGACTAATCTGGAAATGGCAATCACCTCTGTAAGTCACAGGAATAAGGGCTATGTGCTCCCCGCAAGTCTAACTAGCTCACATGTGGCAAGCAACGCACCTAGTGTGCTGGGAAATGAGACAATGATCAGTGCACAGTCCAATGGGTTGTAGGGCACAGCGACCACAGGAGGCACTGAACACTACTAGAGAATGCAGATGAACAAAGGGAAGGAGATAGGAGAGGCTCATAGAATTCAAATTAAGTCTTACAGATAGCAGCAAGGACCTCTTGGGATATATCCAGAGAGCTATAGAGAAATTTGGATGACTTTTATGTCAGATTGGAGAAAGTTGAGATTACGGAGGGGGGAGTAAGAATAGAAGCATAAAGACTATGTAAAAAGCATGCCCCAACCACCGCAAGACTCAGTGCTTCTATTCCCATGATTGTCATTATTTATGAAGTCCTAGGTTCCTCTCAGGAATTGGAGACCCACATGCTTAGAACACAAAACTCAGGTGATTCAAGATAGACCTTATCTGAGAGCCTCTTTCCTACAGTCTAGCTTCCACAGTTCCAGAAAATACTCTCCAAGAGAGGGGAGTGATTAAACAGCTCTATGCAGCTTAACCAGGACAATGGCCAGCATTACAAGACATCCATAAAAGTGCAAGTTGGCAGTAACCAAGAGCTGGCCAATTTGGCTTAAGGTCCACTCAATAGGAGGCAAATTATGCCTGGTCTTGAAAAGCCAGACCGTTTCTTTAGGCTAGTGATGCCATGAACATTAGAAAAGTATCGCCTGCTGCTACTTGGCTGGACCAGTATATGATTCCTTAGTATATTATAAATTTTATCCTTATAGTCACAGACAAGGGTGGCTAACATCCATCATCAAAAAAGCTTCCTTTGGAGACTATCACAGAAAATCACAGCTGGACATAGTGTAGTGGGAAGCGGCGGGGCTGCGTCCTGCCACCCGGCTGCCGGCTAACTTTACACCCGAAATAATTACACGGAAACTGTATTCTTTTAAAACACTGCCTGGCCCATTATCTGTAGCCTCTTATAGGCTAATCTCACATCTTCCTTTAACCCATATTTAGTAATCTGGGTAGCACCACGAGGTGTGCCTTACCAGGAGAGATCTTAACCTGCGTCCATCTCGGAGAGCAGCAGCATGGAGACTCACTATGGCGAATCCCTGAAGCGTCTCCCCAACTCTACTTCCTTGTTCCCACAATTCTGTTCTGTCTACTCCACCTCTCTTAAAGGGCCAAGGCAGTTTTCTTTATTAATTAACCAATGAAAGAAACATAGACAGATAACTCTCCTCCATCATTTCCCCCTTTTCTGTTTAAACAAAAAAGAAAGGCTTCAACTTTAACATAGCAAAATTACATATAACAAAACAGTTATCAAGCAAGTATTACAGTTACAATATTTAAATCTATTTTATCTTTTATCATAACTAAGGAAAGCTATAACTATCTATTTATTCTTCAACTCCATCAAAGACTCCAGAAGGATATAATGCTACCTAAGTAAACAAGAAATAAGTAACTTATAAAACTCTAGAAATGACAGAGACAACTCGCTGCCTGGACAGTCACCCAAAGTTCCTCTGTACCGTTGGGGCATCCATCTTCAGCCTTCAGGCCCATAAGTATCCAGCAGACATTTCCATGAAGCAGGAAATTCCAAAGACAGTTCAGTCACTTTCTACTGTGTCCTGCAGAACGTCTCGCAGACTCTTTCACGAATCAGGAACCCTGAGAGACCATCTCACCTTTAGGCAAGTTTAGCAGTCCTCTTTCTGTGGGTTCCTTGTGTCCAGTTTATGCAACAGTCCAGGCAAGAGCAGTTTCTTGCCCAAATGGCTAACAAACTCCATAAGTAGCCTCTTTGATGCCCATCTTCCTCTCGAAGTAGATTGGTGCTGCCAGGAGCAGACGTGTCTCATTGTCATGAAAAACCCTAAGTTATTAAAACATTAAATGCCATATTCTGCAGTCTTTGAAAGATATGAAGAATGTCTATCTAACTGAAATATATCTCTACATATCTAGAAAATCTAATAACATGACTACAAGCTTAACTATTATCAATGATTATCCATTAACAACCTATATTTCCTAATTATACATTACAGTTTTTAAAATGAACTACAATCACAATAGCTTAATCAAGATCAGAAATACATATACATATAACAAATTGACCTTAAAATCCATACCAATGTAAATTCATATCTATATCATCTCCCCCTTTAAATGTAAAAGAACATTTATAAACAATATTTGGGAAAATGGGCGCAGTTTTTCTCTCCAAACTGCTTCCTGCTGAATGGGGGCGCTGTTATTTAGGTCTTTCATGGTGTAACCTGTGTGCTAGGTTCCTCTCAGTTGGCAGTTGAGTGAAGTAATTTTTTGAAGATGTTCACAGCAACCTTTCAGGAAGGCGTGGTCTATCATACCATATTGGGATAGAAGCAATCCACAGAGTCTTGTCCTCTGTGAAAACAAAAGAAGAAACTCTTTTCCAAAGCATCATGTTCTTAGATCCAAATCCTGAAGTCATACCGTTAAGATGTCCATTCTGGTCTAGCCTGGCAGCCCATATAATGAAATGTCTCTCTGTACTTAGCTCCTTTACAGTCAAAAAAATCAAAGAAAACACAACAAAATACATAATCCAGACTCTCTGTGAATTTTCCATTTTTACGTGGCTTATTTTTACTCTATCACTTTATTTCTTTTAATCTATAACTATCTATATTCTGTCTCTTTAAAGACTTTAACCTTTTTTTTTTAAGGCATTAACTTTATTCTCTATATTTTCTTTTTCTCTCTTTTAAACCTACGTGAGCCATTTAAAGGCCTTCTATGTCTGAATCTTTTCTATTGTGAATCTGTAATTTTTTACTATCCAGGAGCACTTCTTAAAAGGTTAACCACTTCTTAAAATCTTAAGTTGCGCCAGGGGTAATATGGTACTGCCTGTTTACAGCCAAGTCTAAACCTTAACTGCGCTGTTATTATGGTAATTCCGATAGTTCCTGCCTGAGGTCAGCACAGTTCAGCATGGCGGAGCAGAGCCAGATCCGCTCTTGTCTCAGTCATTTGGTGCCCCTGAGCCGCACACAGTTCCAGGCACACAGCAGTCGACATTGGAGCCGCACTCAGCAGTTTAATTTTGATACTGAGCGTGCAGCACAGAAACTCTTTTAATCCAAGTCACAGCCGAATCTGAGGCGCAGAGCACCACGCAGTCTGAAAACATCTCTATGGCGGCAGGAATCCGCCATGCTCTCCCGCTCACCTAAGCCTGATTCCGCCATCTGCCCAGGTGCAGGAAGGGAGCAGTGAGCCATTGGCATGGTCTCAGAGAACTTTCTTTCCGATCCCAAGCGGGCAAGGTTTTTAAGTGGATTTAGTCACCACGTTGGAGCGCCAATCTGTAGTGGGAAACGGCGGGCTATGTCCCGCCACCCGGCTAGCTTTACCCAAAATAATTACACAGAAACTGTATTCTTTTAAAACACTGCCTGGCCCATTATCTGTAGCCTCTTATAGGCTAATTCTCACATCTTCCTTTAACCCATATTTAGTAATCTGGGTAGCACCACGAGGTGTGCCTTACCAGGAGAGATCTTAACCTGCGTCCATCTCGGAGAGCAGCAGCATGGAGACTCACTATGGCGAATCCCTGAAGCGTCTCCCCAACTCTACTTCCTTGTTCCCACAATTCTGTTCTGTCTACTCCACCTCTCTTAAAGGGCCAAGGCAGTTTTCTTTATTAATTAACCAATGAAAGAAACATAGACAGATAACTCTCCTCCATCAGACATAGTGCAGATATCAAGAGAAGCCAGACCCAATAGATTCATCTATATCATGTCTCTTGCATCTATGGTTCAGTAAATATTAAGAAAGAAAAGACAGAAAGATTGTAAGAACCAGAATATCAGAAAATGACCCATGAAACAGTCTCTAATAAAAACTGTTGAAACAACATGACCAGCACAATGGCAATAGCAACTGGTACATCAGCACAGAAGAGAGAAAGTATCATGGGGTCCCTTGCCGAGACAAGGACAATTACTGACTGCCTGGAGAAGGAGAATTAACTTCTCCCAGGGATGAACTCCCATAATGGTTCCCCAATGTAGAGTGGTCAGCTCTGAAATCATATACACATGAACAATAAAATGGATTTGATGTATTTATATATTGGTGCATAACTACACATAATAATAATAAACCAAAGAAAAACAGGCTATCAACTTGAGAGTGGGAGGAATAGGAAATTTGAGAAAGGATACCTGGGAAGGGCTGGAAGAAAATGGAGAGAGGAAAGTGATACAATTCTGCTTAAAATAAAACACATTTTTTAAAAAAATCTGACTTTCACTTCACAATCAACAAACAAATAAATAAGTAAGTTATATATTCGTAAAACAAGGAAACCAAGACAACTGATTAGCAGTAGATAAAGCAACATATAACTGAGTTTACTTTTCTTTTTTTCTTTTTAAGAGAGTGAACTAAAATCTTTAAATTCAAACCAAGTGTCTTAGTCACTGTTCTATGGCTGAGAGGAGACAGTATGACCAAGGCAACTCATAAAAAAATATAAAATTAAGCATAAGCTTGCTTTGCTTACAGTGTTAAAGGCTTAGTTCATTCTCATCATGGCAAGGAGTGCGGTGGCACACCGACAGGTTCTGTCCCAGACCATAACCCACTGTAGTGATAGTTTGTTTGTAGTCTAACAAATAAAGCTTGCCTGAAGATCACAGTGCAGAGATAAGCCACTACTTAGCTACAGAAACCAGGCATTGGTGGCACATACCTTTAATCCCAGCACTCGGGAGAAACAGGCAGATGAATCTCCATGAGTTCAAAGTCAGTCTGGGCTACATGAGATTGAATCTGTCTAAAAGAGAAACAGAGTTCACACAAAGGTGATCCCAGCACTTGAGATCACATGCCTTTAATCCCAGCCCTAGGGAGGTGGAGACAGGAGTGATAGAACTGGGCAGAGAGAGCAGTACAAGGCTGGAGGAGACTGGAAATCAGAGAATTCGTGATTCATAGAGACAGACGTAGTCTGAGGTTTCCTAGAGAGAGATTCAGTCTGAGGATTCAGAGAGAAGGGATCACCCCTTCCATCTGAGCATTGGTAGAAGTAAGAACTCTCTAGTGGCTGGCTGCTCTGCTTCTCTCATCCCTTAATATCTGACTCGGGTTTTTATTAAGATCAATTTGAATCCATGCTACAATCCACAGTCAGAGAGAGAGAGAGAGAAACAGGGAGGAGAGAGAAGAAGGGAGGAAGAAAGGGAGAGACAAAGAGAGGAACCAAAACTGACATCTTGGCATGGGCTTTTGAAACCTCAAAGCCCTCCCCCAGTGATAAACTTCCTCCAAGCCCACACCTCCTAATCCATCTAATCTTATCAAGGAGGTCCACTCCCTGGTGACTAAGCACTTAAGTGTATGAACCTACAGGAGTCATCCTTATTCATACCAACACACAAACAAACAAAGTTCTAAAATTGTTATTCTCCCAATTTTCCTATTTTGGTAATAATCCCATCACTAGCATTAAAGCTTGGTGTGGACAGAGGAAGGAGGTACATCACAAGTAGGAGGAAAGGTAATTGATACGTCTCAGGTGCATGTAGCCTGCTATGACTTCTGCCCCTTGCCAGAGTTCTTTTGGACAATGACCAGTCACTGACTTATACATCAATGCTTTAAATGTGTAGTAATATAAGTCTAAAGCACTTCTTAAAGTGATGACTTATTTGGGGAATAACAGCATTCATTTTTAAAACATGGCCATTCATTTTTGACAGTAAGTAAATCATGCAACAGTCTCTGCGCAAACTACCAACACCGAGCAATAAATCTTTGGATTCGGCCCTACACCAGGCAGGCACAATGCTATAAAACGAAAAGTCTAGTTTTAACTCAGTGACCTCAGTCTTGCCTCTGCTGGACAGTAAATCTGATGCAAAATGAGCAAATATGGGTGGCTGAGTTTCAACCTGGCATAACACTGAGGCTTTGTCAAGGTTCCCAGAATTTAGAATTTTTAAGAACAACAACAGAAAGAGAAGGCTGAAAACAAAAACACATGCTACACAGCTGGAGAGGGAGAAATCAAAGGAAGAGTTTTCACCTCAGTTGGGAGAACACTTTGGCGAGTCCTTTAACTTTGGGAATGGCTACTCCATCCCCAAAATTTGGCTTTTATTCTCTGAACTTATTATCTCTGAGACATATATGCATTGGGTGAATGATGATATATTTACTCTTTCATCCATTCAATTAAAATTCCATCAATGTCTCACCTCTTACTATCTCCGGTACCCTGAAAATCATTTAAGTTTGCTGTCGTTCAATTTCTGAATCACTGACACTGAAATGACCTTCGCACATAATGCACAGGACACCTTAACCATAGCCCTTCATACCCAGTACCATATAACATGCTGATGCTGAAGATATAGTGAGCAAAGCAAGTGAGACCCTGCCTTCATTGGGACATAATGAGAAAATGAAATTACATTATATCACATGCAGAGGATTTAGAATGGAAGTACAGGGTCCTGCTCAGTAAAAGCAGAGCTCCCCGGAGGATGATTTTAAGGAAGGCCGTGCAGAGCCGGAGACCACTGAGCTCAAGCCTTTGAGGTGAAATAAGTCATACAGAAAGAACGGGCTTTTGGAACATCACCTGGGCACTGAGCAGAACTAGTGAAATGTTTCTTGACCACAAATCCCAGACAAAGCATCCATAAGGAGTAATCCCATTTCCAACTTTACACACAGATGTTGAAATAGGTAATGCTGGGGGCTAGAGACATGGGTTAGCAGCTAAGAGAACCCAAAGCTCTTGCAGAGGACCTGGTATTGGTCCCCAGCTGCCAAATGACAATGCACCACTGTCTCAAACTACAGTTCCAGATGATCTGATGCTCTCTTCTGGCCTCTCAGGATAGTGTGCAGTTCACATACATTCATGAAAGATCACCCACATAAAATTAAAATGAACTTTACAAAAGGGGGGAACTTTTCATTTGCTTCCATTTGAAGGTGTCATTTGTTTCTACCTTGGTTGCAAGATACAAAGAAATCAAGCTGGAACAAAGCTGGCAACGTCACTACTGCTAGCTAGTTTTCAAAGAGCCATAAGGTGCTATGCAGGCTACTGGTAAAGAAAAACCATCTGTGGTTCTTACGCAGCTATGAACCTTATGAAGTATAACATCAACCTGCTAGATAAGTTGTGTCTACCTGGATTAACGGCATACATGCTATGTGTGCAGCCAAACGCTCTCTGATTGAACTTGAGGCTCTTTCCACTGGAGGAAATCCACGTCTGATATTCTAAATTCAGTCAACACTCGCTCTTGAGAAATTCATGGGTCTACGAGGGAAACTGACTATTTTGGTTTAGCTAAACTGACATAGCATCAAATGGGCATTCTAAATATCTATGTTGACACCCACAGACAAACGCTACTCTCACTCTTAATCAAAGAAGCCTCTCTTGTTTTTGCAGCAAATGGGGGTGACTCATGGCTGCCCAAGATCCCAGGAGTAAGTGCTGTAGGAGTAAAGTAAGAAAATAAGTAAAGGTAAGAACATAAAGGCAAGATGCGGTCTAAGTGCTGCTACCTGCCACCTTCTAGGTAGGACACATCCATTGCACACATGCATGAACTTAGCCGATACAGTAACTAGCAGTGTCACCAATGACAGAGGGGCCGGGGAGGGCTCATGGGGCCCCATTCTTTCCTGCTTAGTTAATGGCTCCCGACAAATCCTGCCAGACAGTGGATCCTTATCACCAGTTGTGTAGACACAGGTGAGCTCACCAGACTAAAAAAATTAGCCAAACCTATGGTCGCACAAATGGCCCTGGTTAAACTCAGTGGGTGTCCTGGTTGGGGTTATTATTGCTGTAACGAAACCCCATGGCCAAAGAAACTCAGGGGGAAAATCCACATCACTATCTATCATCGAAGGATGTCAGGACATGAACTCAAACAGGCAGAAGCTGAGGCAGAGGCCATGGAGGGGAGCTGCTTCAGGCTTTCTCCTGGCTTGCTCAGCTGGCTTGCTCAGAGAACCAAAGACCACCAGCTGAGGGGGGGGGGGCACAACCCACAATGGGCTGGGCCCTCCCACATCAATCACTAATTAAGAAAATGCCCAGCAGGTTTAACTACAGCCTAATCTTATGGAGGCTTTCCTCTGTTAATGTCTCCTCCTTACTAAAGCTTGTGAGCTTCTGTAAAGATGACACAAAGTTACCCAGCACAGTGGGTCAGTCACAGAACAAGGCAGAAAGAAAGGATGGTAGGGAAGAGACTTGTAGAGAAGGTGGCTGGCAGTAATGTGAGAAAGAGGGATAATATGAATATGTCTGAAACTGCAAAAGCACTAACTAAGGAAAAAAATACTTTAAAGAAAGACGAGAGATACAGGAAAGGAATAACTGCGAAAGAAAAAAGCGAAAAGGGGGGAGGGGTGGGGTGCAATTTGTCATCACCCAGAAGTGCTAATGCTGGCTCCAAAACCTCAAACTCAGACTCCCTCATCAATCTTAATACCCCCCAGATTCTGTGCAGAGCAACCACAGAAAGAAAAGAAAGTTCTTAGCCAAATACTGGATTTCAGCTTGGAAAAACGAGCTTTGCAATGACAGCACATATTTTAGGGGCTTATTGGGATCTAACTAAGGAGACTGGCTCCAAGCCTTGTAGGTTCACATATTTTCTTGATTCCCAAATTAATCATTTTTAAATCATCTGCTTTAAAATAAACCAAAGGGGAGCTTCCTCCAAGAACAGCCACTTTATGGCATTTCACAATTAAAAAACTAGATCACATTTTTGGGATGAGCATTGAATAAGACTTTGATTAAGATTTAATATGATACATGCTCATGTGTAATGCATAGCAATGAGGCTGAAAAGAAATATATGACAGGATACAACCCTAACATAAAGCTAAATCAGTTTTAACTACTCATCAGGATTTATTAACCAGAGCTGAGCAACTTGATAGCATTGTGCTTAATGTTATCTGAAACTTTGATGGGAGAAAATGATAATTATTTTACTCTTCCTATAGATATATCTCAGGCATGCAATCACATTCTTCTCCACTAATAAAATTCCAAAGAAAAATAGGATTTCAGGTCTAGTCTGTATATTACATTTACATTATGGTGAATTAGCTTACAAGGGCAACTAGTATTTTTAAACAGTTTTTAATGTTAATCATTTTATTGTTTTTCCTCTCTGAAATATATCTCCATACATATTTTTAAAGGTCAAAATATCCATATTTTCATAATTCTTATGACTTGCCTGGCTGTGACTCACCTAAGTAGTCCTACCCTCTCTGTAAGTATGGAAAATGAATTAATCAGTGGCTTGCTTTCTGCAGACTTTATTGTATTTCTTTTTATCATATGCATATACAAATATGTTTTTCCTTACAGAATGTGCTAGAAGTTCTCAAACATCATACATGGTAGCCCTTCTCTCTATATTCACTGTTAAACACAAACCATGCAAGCTTGCAAGGCAGTAATTACAAAACTAGCTAATTGAAAGTCATGGAATTCCTTAGGAAACAAATTTGATTATGTATGTTCAGAACTCCACCACAGGATTGCTGAATAGGATTCCAAAGGAAGCTTTGCTGCACCTCTCTTAGAGACACCACAAAACTAGTTTACCAAAGTAGCTGAGAAATTTTGCATCTTTCAAAGGAACTCTTCTCGAGGGCATTAAATAATGCTCCCAGGAACACAATTTTCATCCTCTATTTTATAGTCAGAGGGTCCCAGTCCATTGCAGCTTCATGACCAGATAAGAACAGGATTCTCTAGTGGTCGCTCTTTCTATGATTTCCCAAGAAAATCAAAGAACTAGGGAGTTACTGCATTGGGTGAAGGTTCAGGTCAGCAACTGTGAACGCCAAATAAACATGGCACAAGCCAGAATAGAGGCCTCAAGAAACAAGTGTATAAAGTAAGAGTAGCTGAGCTGAGCCGACACTGCTGGTCCTCATATTCCACCACTGATCAACCCCAGGCATATTGATACTCGTGCTTCATAGCAATGGCTGTTCATATACACAGAACAACCTGAACTTGACCCGAGATTGGAGATGAAAAAATGTCAGGACCCAAGGAATATTTGTCTCAGATTTCTTCTCCACAGACACCTCAGTGGTATCTCAGACTAGCTCACATCGGTGTGTCTTAACACATACATAGACAATCCCACATAGTGATGTGGGATTCCCCCACTCTGTGCTGTGAATATGTTTTATTGCCATTGGTTAATAAAGATGTTTTTTCAGCCAGTAGCTTAGCAGAATAGAGCAAGGCGGGAATTCCAAGCAGATAGAGGAAGAAGGAAGGTGGACACCTCATAGCTGCCAAAGGAGACAGAAATCGCATGGTAAATAAAAAATAATAGGAATGAGTTAATTTAAGATATAAAAGCTTGCTAGCAATATGCTTTAGCAATAATACTATTGGCCAAATAGTATTGTAATTAATACAGCTTCTGTATGATTATTTCGGGTCTGAGTGACCGGGAAGGATGAGCAGCCTCTCCCTACACAACAGAATCTAATACTCAAACAAGTGCAGTGGAAAGATTGCCCATCTATTCATTTATTCAATGTATGTTTAAAACTATCCATTATTTTAAATATCCATCACATAGGTCGTGAAAGGGAGATCTCTATAAGCAAACTTAGAGTCTAATGAATTAGCCAAATAATCACATTAATAAATATAAAATACATAACTAAAGACTTTAAAATACACATGTAGTTTTTTTAGTACAAGTAAAGAAAGGAGAGAAGGTAGAAAAGAGGGAAGGAGGGAACGAAGGAAAAAGGAAGGAAGAGAAGAAGGGAGAAGAAATAAAGGGGGAGGGAGGAAAGAAAGGAAGGAGAAAGAGAGGGAAAAAATAGAAGTAAGGAAGTAGTGTTATACAGACTGGACATAAGGTAACCTGTGTTGAGTAAGTAGTAAGCTGAACGGCAAGGAGTTTGGGAGTGACAGGCAGCAGTAACAGTCAACATGATAGTTACAAGTTACAAGAATGTCCATGAGCTGGGACATAGAAGACAACACACAGAGGACAGGGGTCTTTGTTCAGTACCAAAGAATTTAAAGACAAACTCTAATAATCACTGAATGCAACTGTACAACAAAAGAAAATGTGTTTGAAGAACACTGCTAAACAATTTCAAAAATTGTAATAAGGATAGATCTTACAGCATACTTTACCTGAAATCTACTTCAGATAAATGAACAATTAAAAAGTTTAAGTTGGTGATTGAAAGGGTATTAGAGGGTATAAGCACTTGTTTGATAATATGAACTAGAGAAATATTTTAGTCATGTCAGGAAATGCTGAAATCATATAGGAAATGATATAAAAATGTGACCTAAAAGAATCTTAATTCCTGCATAGTAAGGATGAGGGAACAGAGAAATAAAAGCATCCAAAATGATCTCATGGAGAAATAATAATAAATACATACAAATAAAATGTTATTAGTAACGCATTGTATGACCAAATAATGGTTATTACTCAATTCTATATAATAATAATAGTCCTAATTTATAAATTCAAAAAATGCAACAGCAACCTTGGGAGAAAACATGAGCATGGTCAACGGGTGTGGGAAAATGGTCTCTCTCCATGGTAATAACATGAGCATGGTCAACGGGTGTGGGAAAATGGTCTACCTTCATGGTAATAACATGAGCATGGTCAACGGGTATGGGAACATGGTCTATCTTCATGGTAGTAACAAAAATGAGACACTGAAAAGACCTAAAAATTCCATAGGAACCAACGGCTATCAGAGAGACCATGGCAACCTGTAGTCAGCCAGAGCACAGAATTTGGCTGAGAGTTGAGAAAAACAATTTGAAAACATCTATTCAATTTAAATAAGCAGGGAGCTCAACTCAGCAAGAATTCTAGATCAAACCACAGTCATTTAGCAGACACATCACATGAATGAAGAAATTAGTATACTGAATTAAGTAAACTGTCACTGATGGGAGGGACGCACAGAAACTTAAGCAATTGGTACATTTATTGACAAGCTAGTATTTGTATGACACTATTGAATGAAATTTGGCTACAGAGTGTCATGTGCAACAAGAGTCACATGTGGAGACCAGTACACATACTTTCCCTTTTATACAAAAATACAGAATACTTGTCTTTCTTCTTTCCCTACACATGAGAACACAGAAGATCAAATCCATTCACTGTTTCCCATATGACCGCAAGATATCATATTACTATTAAATGGATTTTCAGGATGCAGAATAGAATGTCCTGCTCATACCCTTTTCATTTTCAGTGTGTGTATTTTAATCTCTTGTCTCTGGAATACATTTCAGTGTAAGATAAGAGGGAAGAGCAAGTCTGGCTTCTGTCTGGACTTTGAGATGGGGCCTCAGGGAAGGAGCTTGCTTTCCTGCCATCACCCGTGTTCCACCGCTCAGAAATTCCCACAAATCCCACAAAGCACATAAGCAAACAAGAGAGCAAAAGAAGGGGAAAGGCGGGCAGATACTCAGGCAACAGAGATTCGAACTTACAAAACTAAACCTGAACGTCTAAGTCACAGCAGGGCAAACTGTTGAGTAAACAGCTATAGGTGTTTCATCAAGAAATTTGTACAAGAACACAAGGGTCCTGAAAGCTGTCGAAATATCTACATTTTTATGTCTATTCCCCACGTTAGAGTCCTAGTGATTGTTTTCTGTTCCAAACGAAGCATATTAGATCCAACAGAGAGGATTACTGGAGTCCTCACCATAATAATATTAACTCCACTTTTCTTAACATCATAGGGTTGAGCAACATGAGCTTGGTAAAACCTCAGAATAGCAGCTAGGGTTGGAGGGTGATGGGTGGGACTAGCTGATAGTTGTTTGAATTACATCTCTCACGCATCTGCAAAAATGGTAGGTGGTTCACTGGAGAGATGGCTCAGCAGTTAGAAACACTGGGAACTCTTCCAAAGGACCAAGGGTCAACTCACAAAAGGCTGTAACTCCAGTTTCAGCCAATCTGAATTCTTCTGGCCTCTATGGGTGCCAGGCACATATGCAGAGCAGACATTCATGCAGGCCAAACACTCATAGACATGAAATAATAAAATTAAAATTTTCAAAGACAATAAAGGGTTGGTTAGAATTAAGTTAATTAATAAATGTTATAGGAGCAGCCAATAACCACAGCTGGGGAGGTCAGAGGTCCTAGTGGGAGCCTACTACCACTGCTTTGTTATTGTGTCATCCTGCCAAGCTGCCTTGTAGACACTCCTAGTGAAACCTATAAAGCAGCACTGTGTCCAGTCTCCATCAGATAAGTATCTTATTACAGTGGGCAGTGGAAAGCTGGCACCCATAGCTTGTCAAAGTGCTGAAGATATGTGATGGAAAATGCTCAGCGCAAAATGGGATAACTACGTCACCCACATCTACGGCTTAAAGAACAACACAGATCAGAGAACAGAAAGACTTTCAAGAACCAGAGGATAGAGAGATGTGTAGTAAAAAGATGTCTTCTGGATGGCTTCGCCATTGTACCCGCAAACTCAATGCCTCTGTGCTTATCCTCATAAGACTGGGCCTATTAGAATTTCACCACGGATAGGGAAGGGTCCCATGAGGTCCAACTCCTTCCTGAGGGACTACTGACAATTAATGGCTGTTAGGGAGTGGGAGTTATGTTCTGGGGGGGTTGTGGTCACTGCTAACTTGCCCTTGTTCTAATAAATAACCTCCTGCTAATAGTATGGGCACACACAAAAAGAAGACACAAAAGTATGGGCGGTATTGTTGAGAAGGAAGATCTCAGGAAATGAGGGAGGGGGATAAGAGATGGGGATAAAGGCTTTGTGCTAAAATGGATCCATGCATTCAATGGCCCTCCAACATGACTTTTATAGACTGGGCAAACACCATAGCATTCAGGTAGGGCTCTAATTTTACTGTGAGAGGGAGCAAGTGGACTCTGTTCACTAACCAGTGGCAGCTGCTGTCTTTGGGACCTGGAACTATTCACTGTGACTAATGGATGGTTTAAATTGAAATCCTGGAGCTGAGTGAAGCCTCTGGTGAGCAGTCTGGCCAACTCTGAGTGGAGGGATGCAGGGCTTCTGCCTCATATCTTCCTTGATGCCCTTGCTGCTTTTCCCAATACAGGGCTACATCCATGAAGGCAGCTGTGACACTCTACACCGAAGACTGCTCATCTGGACAACTGAGACATATCATAATCTACCCTGCAACCTAAGCTCAGACAGGGAGGTAAGATTCTTCATGGCCACCACAGTCCATTCCTGTTCCAGTACCCTAGTGCTCCTGGACCTTGAGGCAGCTGTTCACAGAGCCTTTGTTATTTTTCCCCAAGAGTATACTCTCTGGGAACATACCAGTTACAAAAGAAAGAAACAGGCAAAGACCTATTTGAATACTTTGCACAAGACAATTTCTCTTTGAATTTATCCAAGAACTGGGATTAAAGCTATTCAAGTCATTGTGAAACAACATGTAAGACATCACACTTTGCAAAAGTGACCATGCATTGTACCCTACTCCACACAGCACCCAAGCCTGGCTATAACTTGAACAAGAAGTGGACTCTAGTTCTCTTCCCCTTGGAGTTAACACAAGCTTGTCAATCACTTTTGACCAATGCCTAGGCTATAACAAAATGCCACAGACAGGATGTTTTCAAAATCAGACACAAATTTCCTGTTTCTGAGGTTTGAAGGTGGAGATCAAGGCATAATCACAGTTTCTAGTGAGGGCCCTTTCTATGATTCTGACAGCTACCTTCTTTCTTCCAGCTCTATCCTTACAAGGCAGAGAAAGAAGAACTTTGTACTCCTCATCCAGGAATTGGGATTAGTTCTCCACTCTACTTCATAAGCTCAACCAAACCACAATCAATCCCCCAAAGATGCTACCCACCCATACATCCTGTATGGAGTCATAACTTTGTACAGCATGAAAGAGGTGAGACCATCTGGGAAAGGAAGGGTCCCAGTGGCAAGGTGACATGGGGAGAAAAAGGAAAATGCTTAGGGTACGGATGGTGAATAGAATCCAGTTAGAATATATGCTTAAATAAAATGGTTATACAAACCCAACAGTATGTACCATGAATATGCCAGATTTTAAAAAGTAAAAAGCAAAGACTTTGGTTTCAATGAACGAAATGGAGAAAGGCAGGCGAATAAACAAGCTTCATTGACCAACAGAACATTCAGAAGATACTGGATCTTCAGTCATCATAAAAACCAGTGAGGCTTTTGTTTAGCCGATGGGATAGACCACGCCTGGATGTTTTCCTGATGAGTGGCAGTTTGATTGTCCTGAGACTCTCATTCTACCAGGAAGATCTCATGTGGTCCTAAGGCCGCACTGAAAGATAAGGAGGGAATATTGGTTACTCCTGTCCCAAGTGCCCAGCGCTGTTGTCTCGGGCATTTCCGGTCCAGACACTAACTAGCCCCAGAACCACGCCGCTAAGTTTTTCTCAAACACTGTGCCTCATAATCACTAGAAGACTATAAAACAGTGCGGATTGCTAAAGGCACTACGTTTTAAGGCATTTTTTATTCAGCCACGGAAACTAGAACCTACAGTCACATAATAATAAGGCAGCAGAACTCTTTATTGTGAAATACGATTATGTGCACTTTTGTGAAGTCATTTTGTTTGGCTGAGAAAGGAAACTGTGTTTTACAATGTTCATGATTTACCTTCAGACATGCTAGTTTTCTTGATAAAGAATTACAACGTGTATTCCAAACCTACATTCTACTTGGCAAATGATAGCATGTAAGAGAAGCAGGATCCTAGGATCCTGTGTTACTCCAGCATGCCAATTATTCGCAGAGCCAATACACCCAGTTTCCCCTCCAGGAGTCCACTGCCAACCCTGGATACAAACAAAAACTTTCTGTTGAAGCAAGTCTGAACTTAGATTAGGTTACAAGGAAAACACAAGATGTATTAGATACTTTTGGATTGTCATGACACAACACCATGATCAAGGTAACTTACAAAAGAAAGTGCTTAATTTGGCTTATTGTTTCAGAGGATTAGCATCCATGATGGGAGAGAAAAGGCTTGGCAGGAGGAACATCTGAGAGTTCATATCTTGATTCACAAGTAGATGGCAGGGTGGGAATACTAGGGATGGTCTGATTCTTTTGAAACCTCGAAGTCACCTCCAGGGACACACCTCCTCTAATAAGGCCACATCTTCTAATCCTTTCCAAACAGTTCCAGCAATCGGGGACCAAGTATTCAGTTATAGGAGCCTATGGGGGTCATTCACATTCAAGTCACTGCACAAGGTATAAAGCCTCATCCCACACATATGTATGAATGACAGGACCCCCACCACTCTCCTCTCCCATCCTTCCAACTTCCTCCACACAGTAAGGAACTTGTGCATCTAAAGAAATTTACACCAAAAGACCTGAAACTGTGAAAATATCAAAGAGTAGGACACTGTTACATTTCAAAAGAATGATGCATCATCAATTCCAACACAAAAGCCACACATTCTGACAAAAAGTATATATATGTATGTATATATATATATATATATATATATATATACCTATACAAATCTATTTGATGAAAAACGTGGGCTAAACAGAGAAAGTGTTAAAGACTGAAACAGCTGGTTAATTACTTCTCATGAAGATGCTCCATGTCATAACGACAGTCACATATAAATATTTGCTATCCCCTTCTGCTCTTGAGATCTCAAGTGCATTGCCTGTCCCATGAGGCAATATGGAAATTTGTCCTAAAGTAAGGCAATATAGAAATATTTATGTAGCAAAGAGAACTGGGTTCCTCATACAGCTGGCTGTCTTGCATTTTCATTTCAAGAAGACTTCTAAAGGGCCGATCAAAAATATTCCTTCTTAAATGAATTCAAATGCCCTGTCTCTCTCTCTCTACATGGGGCCTGGACAAGAAAAGCTTAATATTTTATTTTACAGAATGAGAACATCTGTATTTATTCCAGATGGGACCAAAATTATGTCCAATTTCTTTTTTAAACATATAGCATGTATGTTGCTTTCAACTCAAGTTCTAGAAGTATTTTGGATCTCTTGTACCATCATCATGGGTGGTATGTGTGAAAACCTTACCGAAGAGTCAACTGCTGTAAACACTGGCTAAGAGAGACAGCACTCTTCAGATTTTCAGAATGACATCAGAGCTTGCTTATCTGGATTAGCGAAGGATATATCATTTCCAAGTCCACTAGACTTACACATAAGTACTCAGAAGGCCAACAATAAGATGCATTGACGTCCTTTGTCATGTGGTGCCATGCCAGGAGCAAAACTGTTTTTCACTGAGATCTAGTCTCTTACTAGGGAACTACATTTTAATTATTACTCAAGGGGAATTTTTCCCAATCTATTTTTGTTCTTCATGTCAAGAAATCATCAAAACATGTCCTTCATCCTGTTCTCTACCTGACTTCTTCCTATAATATGGGAGGAAAAGCAGGACATTACAGAAATGCCTCTATTCCCAAAAGAGTATCTCTAGGCACATTCTTCATATAAGAAAGAAGTGTTTTACGTTACGGGTGATGGCCAGTTAAGATCCACGTTTCTCTGGATGAACTACAGCATTATCAGCCAAAGGAAACACCTGCATAGCTCTGTGTTCCTGCATTATATCCATGATCAAACATCCCATAAACACGGAATTCGAATCCAAAGAACAAAAAGACACGGGTGCTGTAGGAAAACAGTCCCTTATAAATCTGCAAAATGCAACAATCTTTCAAAGCAAACATGGCTATCTATGTATAATTATAGCTAAAAAAACTTAAGTAACAATCCCAATAACTCTAATTAATTTTATAATGTATGGAGCTGGAACTAAACATGACCATAGATTAAAGCATGACAAAAGAGTTCTCAGGAGACAGATAGCAGTTGACAAATGCAACAGACCACCATTATCAAGACTCTGGTTTTTATTTTCTGAACAACTTCAGAACAGAAAATTACCCCAAAGATTCATTAGACTCAAGGCCCCCAAAGTATTATATCCTTATGTCCATAAAAAAAATACAACACACACACACACACACACACACACACGGGGAGGGGAAGCTACTATAATAATAATGTTTCATTGCATGAATAAGGGCATAAACCAAGAGAATTAACCACTTTGATTTATTTAAAAATACTTATGCCCAGAACCCTCAAGATGTCTTCACGAAAGGAAAGTTCAAGACAGCCAGCTGCATGGGGAAGCAAGTCCTCTTCACCACATAGACCGTTCCATATTGCCTGACTTTCCCCATAAAACAAGCTCTGTACATGGAATCTCAAGACCATACAGGAAGACAGTGTCCCCATGTCACTGGGACAAGGGAAGCCAGTCTCTAAAGAACCCACATACCGGTCTACAGAAAATAGGTACCACGTGAACAACATCAACAACGAGCACATTGAGTTAGGGGGGCTGGGGATAGGAAGAAGAAAGTTACTGAATTATGAAATGAGCAATTGAGCCGTGCCTGTCAAAGTCAGTTTCATGGTAGACAGAGTGAAATGAAGCAAATCTCCCGGAAGACAATCATCTAGGCTGCCTCTCCAAATATTTCCCAGATAATCTCATGACTTTAGAGTTTTATGTTTAATAAAACCTTTATGGCAAAAAAAAAAATCATTGATACTGTTTGTTTCCAGTTAAGCTCAATTTTTACTCAAAATAAAAAAAAAATTTAATGTTTGCTATATTCTCATTGTTTTGCTTTAAGAATTCTGCAAATACCATGATAATCAGTAGATGTCTTCTGACCTTAGGGAAGTGACAGCAGAGCTGCAAAGATGGGTCTAAAAAGACAGACAGATAAACAGCTCATCCGAGTGTTAGTTAGTCCATGCTGATGACCACAGTTACAACCCAGGGAAAGACTTGGGAATCATAATTCAAACTGAGGATGCAGACCACAGACAGCCAGCTACTTCATCTGAGGTTCATGGCTGCATGGAGTTATCAGAGACAAGGGGAAAATCAGTCTTTGGGAAGGTGTTGCAAGGAGGGACCACTTGTTCATCCCAGCCACCCAGCTACCTTTGCCCCGAAATAACCACACAGAAATTGTATTCATTAAGACTCTGCTTGGCCTATTAGCTCAAACTTCTTATTGGCTAATTCTTACATCTTAATTTGACCCATTAATTATTAATCTGTGTATTGCCACATGACAGTGGCTTACTGTGTAAAATTACCAGCATCTGTCTCCAGCGGATCCATGGCGTCTCTCTGACTCTGCTTTCTTCCTCCCAGCATTTTGTTTAATTTTGCCCAACTACCTTAGTTCTGTCCTATCAACAGGCCCAAGTAGTTTCTTTATTAACCATTGAAAACAACACAAAGACAGAAGAACCTCCTACACCAGGAATCTTAACATCAGTGATCCAAACAAGCACCAAAGTTAAAAAAAAAATAAGTCAAGTGTCTGTTTGCCTAGTGAGTGTAGCCATGTGTTGAGTTCTTATAGCCTTAATGGTATTCATATTCCCAAAGATACAGCTTATTCTAAGTCCAGCTACTTAGATGTTATCATTCCGCTCTGTAACATTAGCCATTAGGTGCATATGTCATCACTTCTCATATTCTGTGAAGGTCATACATTATAAACCCAACTTGATCCTACAAAGGGATAAGACTACCAATAGTTTGCCTGGGGCTGGAGAGCTGGCAGAAGCTACAGGTGTTCACTGCTCCTGCAAAGGCCTGGAATTAGATTTGTAGAACTTACTTTAGGCAGCCTACAACTGCCTCTCCCTCCACCTTGGGGGGATCTGACATCCTCCTCTGCCCTCACTGGGCATATACACACATGTCCATAAATAAAAAGATGAACCTTTAAAAAATATAATTGTATTTTTGACATTTAATCATTCATCATTCAGTAGCTTTCACTAAAATACAGAAATCACACACACAGACACACACATAGACACACACACACACACACACACACCAAAGCAAAGAGTAAATTAGGGAATGGAGAATGGAGAAAATATCATTAAAGGCCAAAAGATCCATTGCCAATCATTTAACTGCAGCTATGAGCCTCTGTTGTTCTTTTTAAACTACAATCCTTTGTTCCCTAGTATATTAAAATAAAAAAGGAAAAAGTAGCTACAGATTACACCATATTTCCCTAAGGACATAAGCAAGCATTTAATATATCACATTCTACTTATGATATTACATCCCAACCTTAAAATAGTTGAAGTAAGATATAAGAAAATTATAGAGTTACCAGTCATGCTTCACAGGAAATGAAATGTTCTGCTAAGCACTCTAAAAAACAAAGGACAAAAAAAAAAAAAAAAAAACAAAAACACTTTTCAAGTAAAGAAATACTCTTTTATTACCACAAGCTTAAAATACTAAGACACTAAGTCTAGTCTAAAATAATACAGCTAGCCACACATGCCTCTGCCACAATGATTCAGCCAAATGTATATTTTGTAATCAATCGATCACTGTAAACAGAAAGCTATTATATCAGAAAACATACAAGGAAGAACTCACATTCATGTGATTTTTAAACCTCTATTGGGGTCGTCCATCAACCAAACTCTAGATTTGGTGCCTTTTTTAAGTAAAAGGTAATGCAAGTGTATGATAATAAGAATAAGGGTGTGGGGGGAGGTAAGTTTATGTGTTAAAATGTCAGAGGCAATCCTGAACTCCTCCATAATTCAGACAGAGAGTAACTGAGAAGTGTGGTTTCTGGGAGCGAGCTCTTTCGAAACCATGTTTTCTCAATTTCACCATGATTGCATTTGGAGCTAATTTGCTGTTGTTGTTATCACGAATATTTGTCATAATCTGCACGTTCTCCCTTCTACACACTGATAGGACATGCTTATTTTTATAGTTATGACAATCAAAATTATGACCCTAGATAACTAAATATCCCACAAGAGATAAGCTTGCTTACGTTGACAATTACTATTCTACTGCCATGATGATGAAGTGAATACTAGTCCTTGGGAACCAAAACCAGGTTGATGCTTCAAATAGTCTAAAGCGTTCGGGTCAACCCAGTGTGTTGTCCACTTAAGAGGTGATATCAAGGGCAAAGCAGAGAGCAAAATGCAAGTTAATTTACTAGGCTACCCTGAACCAGGTCAGCTATCTTCTCTTTTTAAATAGTAATTCTCAAAAATAACTAAGACATGCTAGACATATAAACTCTTGAGAAGTTAAGGGCCTGGACAGAACGTTCAGGATCCATTCTACCATCTTCTGGAAAGACAATGATCAGTTCTTTAGTTAAGAGCACCTTTGCAGGGAAGGTTATTTTCTGTAATCCCTTCATTGTGATGTAAGGGAGACAGGCTTTATGGGACATTTCCTGTTTTTGTGCATCTTCAGTGACAGGCTCATAAGAGGGTCTAGGCCACTTCCATCCTTTGCTGCCTAATGACAAGTCACAAATATTCATATGGTGACTGTTTCTGGACTTGTTATATATGAGTAAATTCAGTATCACTCGGCTCAGGCAAGCTCATAACTGTATTAGTTACCTTTCTGTTGCTTTGATAAAATTCCATGATAAAATTAAAGAAGAGTTCATGCACTTTACGTTTGTGAGGGTTATATGTTCATAAAGGTGGTGGCGGGGTAGGGGTCGGGGAACAGGGTATCAGGAGCAGGAAGTTGAGAGGTCACATCTCAACCACACAGAGCAAGGTACACCTACACACTCTCAGAGCTCACGCCCACAACAGATTTCCTGTAGCTGGGCTCCATACCTGGAAGGTTCCATAATCCTCCCAAACCGCACCACATACTGGGCACCAAGAGTTCAAATTCATAAACCTGTAATGGGCATTTGTCTTTCAAGCCACAGCCCTGAGATCTCATTTCAACCACTTGTGAGAAGCAGAGAGAGTAAACTGGTCGGATAGTGAGCCTCATATATTCCCAAAGTCTGCATCCCATGATGTACTTGATTTGGATAAGCGAGGCTCCAAATATTAAAAATGCCATGACTTCTCCAAACACTGCTATCAAGCGGTGATTAAGTATACAAATACTTGAGGTTAAGACAGACATTGCTCATTCAAGCCACAAATGTAATTAATGCGCGAGGCACCTCCTTCACAGAATAAAGCAATCACCCTCTTTCACAAAAAAAGATTATGAAACATCTTTTCTACAGGATGTATTTTCCATTTTAATGCAGGGCTTAGGGGAGACGATATGCAAAAATATATTTCGTAAGTATTCAAATAAATACAATGATTAGAAACTAGAGATAGAAAAAATAAGAGGAAGATAAAATATTTCATAGATATATAGAATAATAATCCTATTACTATTCAGTGATGGGAGATTTTAGAAACATAAATTAATAATGTATTCATCATAGCTACATTACAAGGTGGCCATGATTCAAGGTGTGGAAAACGAAGACAAAAGAAAAATAGATGTCATCATTTTAAGGATTTGGGGATCCAACAACGACGTATAGACTAGTCCTCTGAAGAGTTGGTTGAGTCAAAAAATCTGTGGTACTTTTTCAAATCACGACCATGCTCAAACCCTGACAAACTGCATAAGCATCTGAGTACCTGAACATTCTCTAAAAGCCTTCTAACTAGATCAGAAAGGTTGTAGGGACTTTGTAGACAGAGCTATGAAACAATGCAATTTCTGAATATACAAACAATAACAGAAGAATTGCCATTGTAGAAACCAAGAACTTATAAAAACATCCATTCACATGTAGCCCCACCGGAGATGCTGGAACTTTTCCTGGTAAGCCACAGCCTCGTGGTGATATACAGATTAATGGAGATGGGTTAATTTAAGATATGAGTTAATCAGAAGTACGCTTAAGCTATTGGTCAAACAATATTGCAAATAATATGGTTTCTCTGTGATTATTTCGATTCTGGGCAGCCAGGAACAAACAAGCAGCCCTCCTACTATACAGTTTCACCATCTAATTTGTGATATTGGGGCCCTTCTCTGAAACACAATTCTCCTCACTGCCTGCTCCCTATGCCTCTCCAGTTAGAGCATCATGGAGAACTCATGTCATGTAAGGGCATGAATCTATTCTATATTTTCATTTTATATTCTCCAGAGACTCCAACACATGAAAGACTCAGAGACACTCCATGCAATCGAGAAAACATTTATTGAGCTGCTGTATTGCTCACTGAGCCTTAGAATTAAAAACAAATAACACTGAGCTGTCTCTCTTCGAAGACTGCACAATCAATTACCAAAGACAAACATATTCTCTAAGCACCAAAGTGAGATTAAGGTGAGCCCAGGGACCCAGGCTTGTGGAAAAGAAGACTGAGTTTTCCCCATGAATTTGGACTTCAGGGGGTTTTCTCTGTATTTCTTCCTCATCCTTGCCAAAGAAAGAAAAAAATCTATTCACACAAGGGTAAATCTGAGTTACTGTTAATCAAGAAAAGGTCTTCCTTTAATGCTGGGAAATACCAAAAATGCTGGGACTGGACAAAAGGGTGCACTGAAGTGGATGAGGTACAGGTTAGCTCACACTACTTTGTGATGGGCATCAAGGGAGAAGGTGAATTATTGTAGGTGTCAGTCTCCAGGACTTCCACGTAGAGTACTTTTAAACCACCAGCCTTACGAACCAATATATAGCAATATACAACCATCAAGAGAGGGAACAATCTGACTTCCTCAAGGCCCATATCTAGAGCAAGAGCCCCAGATTCCTACATCGCTGCGACCTAGCTGCCCTTTGAGCATTGACAATTTAAATATAATTTGTTTTTCCAGTGTCAAAGACAACACTGATGACTAAAAACCTTGCTGTCATCTGTGCTTCCTATTTCAGAAAGCTACTTCAAGCTGCCACTATCGGGGCCACTGTTGGCACATCTGCTGAAACTCTTCTCAACGCTAGTGTGGCCTTTTTGAATGTCTTATCTGAAGGCACCAAGAGACTCTCCAATCACCAAACATTTACATTTTACCCCTGTGGTCTTTCTTATTACTAAGTAAGCATTGTCATTAAAGCTTTTAAAAATAAACAGCAACATAAACAAATGAGTAAAATTACTTTCATCATGACTAAGGGATTATGCCAAATTTATTTAAATAGACATTACTTAAAACATCCAGATGCCACCCATACCTCTATTATCCATGCCAAAAGAAAATAAAACATGATAGATAACTTTGCAGTAGCTTAGGGAATTGCTTTTAAACAATTTTTAAATGGCAGAGCCAGACTATCTGAGTAGAAGAGCTCTGTGTGCAGCAAAAGACCCTGCCTCACTAAATAAAGTGGAAAGCAGTTGACAGTCCTTAATGTCAACCTCTGATCTCTACAGGCTTGCCCCTCTACATGCACTAAAACATATGTGTCCACCTACATGTGAACACACATGTATACACATCATATACATATATACAAATAAAAAAGGTTAAATATGCAAAAGCTGGATATTTTACACAGAATTCAGGTTTCAGAAATATGCTTATACTGGGGCAAGAGAGTGCAGTGGGCTGGCTTTCCATGGTTTTATCCTCTCTTTCCCACATGATATTAACTTAACTTCTGTTCTGGGCACTTGTATGGCCACCATGGTGCTCATCCATTTGTAATAGGAGTGAGCACAAATCTACAAGTGGAAGAATGACCTCACACAGAAGGTTTGGAGCGCTCATCCCAATGGCATGGAGATGACCCCAGAATAATTACACACCCATGCACACCACCTTTACCCGAGCATCATCTGCTAGACATCAGCTCCTACAGATCTAAAGTCATAGGAAGAATACTTTTGCTGAAGTCACTTGTGTGTAACCTGGTCAAATCATTCCATTCCCAACACATGAGGTGGGGAGAACAATTAGATTCAAACCTCATTCTCAAGCCCAACTTTAAAACTGTATTTGAAATCAAATACTCTCAAGCTCTGACATTCTACACTATTTTGTTTTCTAAGAATCTGGAGATAAAGGGATGATCGGCTGAAGATCTTAGAGGCTTCCTCCTCAGAAAAAAAAAAAAAAAGTTGCTTCCACTATAACTATTATTAAACAAAGGATGGCTAAGTTCAGGACTTCTACCCAGCATTGTTTAGAAAGACAAACAAATAATAAATAAATAAAGGTCCTTGGCTTAAGTGGCAGAATCAAATCTTAGTTAGATTTTTATCATTTCAAGTCCATTGGCGATTTGAATCTGAGTGTGAAAAATAGACATTGAGGGCCGGGCGGTGGTGGCACACGCCTTTAATCCCAGCACTCGGGAGGCAGAGGCAGGCGGATTTCTGAGTTAGAGGCCAGCCTGGTCTACAAGAGCTAGTTCCAGGACAGGCTCTAGAAACTACAGGGAAACCCTGTCTCGAAAAACCAAAAAAAAAAAAAAAAAAAAAAAAAAAAAAAAGACATTGAGGTTGCTAAGACTAAACGTTTTAAAATTATATTTCACAAAACCGAAAGCACAACTACAAATCAGAAGCTCAAAAGGAAGGAAGCTACAGAGTTAGTGAAATTCGGGACAATTGGTAACTCAATTCTGGGCCCATAGGTTTCGGGCAGCAGTAGACAATGACACTGGGTGGCATTTTTTGAGTTAGCAAAACAGTGATACTATACAAGGTGGTGGTTGAGGTTGGTACCAGGAGCGGAGCTATAGAGCTGCAGATCTGCCACCTCGTTTACCTGGACCGAGACACCAAATGCTCAGCAGAAGAGGATGGTTTCAGTGACAACACCATAGAGGTTTAAGGGACAGGCAAAAGGCTCTCCTGAAACCATCTGGGTCCTTTAACGGAACAGGCAATGCATGCTGGCCTGCACAATATCCATGCCTTCTAATTACGAAGGCAGGCCAACACACCATTTAGCTGTAAAGGAGAATAAAGACAAGGAAATGCAAATCTTCAAAAACAATTCAATATTCCACTATATAGTCAGGACAGACAAATCCACTTTATAGTATTAAATCTTATTAATAAATAGAAATGTAGAAGTGTCATTAATAATCCACAAAATCATAAAACTTGATTGGAAGGGAAGTTGGTGAGTATTGAATTAAACTCATTCATCTTAACATACCGAGAAACTGAAGCCAGGAAAATTAGGTAGCTTGCCCAAATATAAATGAACTCCGTCTAAAAACATCTCCTGGTCTGTAGGAAAGTATGCCCCCAAATGAAGCAGATGAGCTGCTGGAGCAGTCAAAATTAAGTGTGTTGGTGTCCTGCCAGGGCTACTGGCACAAGTTTTGAGTGTAGAACTGCTTAGAAGGCAGTTCATCAATAGATGCTATCCTTAGATAAAAATCATTATTCTCCAAGATTATATACTGCACAGAGGCTATGCACCCCACTGTCTAACTCTGGGGAAACAAATGATTTGGGGGTAAAATCAGTGAGAACTTTCCTACATGTGTAGCTACAATATAATGATCCACAAGGAGCCAGGAGAATACCAAGGCACCAGAGAAGTTAAGAAAGAAAATAAAACACAGGACCTTGCATTTCACAAGATCTAAACTAAGATGCTTATGCTATCTGATCCTCTCTGGAGACTATAGGAAAGTGGCCTCTTACTTTAACAAAAGTGTATAATACTTAGTGATCTCTAACAAGTTTCTTGAACCTTTACTATACTTTATAAAACTTACTATACGGCTGGAGAGATGGCTCAGAGCAGAAGAGCACTTGTTGCTCTTTTAGAGGATCTGGGTTCAATTCTTCAAACTCACATGGTGGCTCACAACTGTTAACTCCAGGAGATACAACACCCTCTTGTGACCTTCACTGGCACCAGGCATGTATGTGGTACACAGAAAAAAAAAGTAATGTGTGCTGGCACACACCCTTAATCTCACTGAAGAGGAAAAGGCAGGAAGATCTCTGAGCTGAAGGCCAGCCTGGTGTATGAAGTGAGTACCAGGACAGCCAGGATTACACATGGAAACCCTATTTTGAACACACACACACACACACACACACACACACACACACACACACAAAGGAGTCATAACTAGCATCTAGTTCCCAAAATTCATGTTTCCATTTTTTTTTTAAAAAGTAGGACTTTCCAACCCAAAACATTTGCTCTGAGTCACAGTTCTGTTAGCACACCAGCTCAGAGCAGTGCACATGAGATTCAACCAAACCGAACCAAGTTCCTACGGATAGTCTTAGGAGAAACTATTCAGTCTTTGCTTGGTATTCCTAAGCCACTTCTCTAAATAAAATGAGAGGCCAGTTCATTTACCTCGAAAGTGGGAGTCACTTTTATCACAAATGATCCCACAAAAGGGATTGGAACACAGTCCCAGAAAGCCCTACCCAATTAGGTCAAATTCCCGTGTGAATTTTCAGTTGACACATGGGTGAGTGTGTACCTCATACTACTGTTCCAAACCATGAAATATTTATGGAGATTGGGTCCATACACTACAGAGAACATGTGACACTTGTCTTGGTGGGCCTGTGTTATCTCACTTTTTCCAATTCCATTTATCTGCAAATTTCATACTGATAACTGAATAAAATCCCACTGTGTAAAAGAACCACATTTTCATCATCCATCAGTTTATGGGCATCTTAGTTGACTCCATTTCACAGCTAATGTGTCTATAACAGGGATGTATGTGATATGCAAATATCTTCATAGTGGGATATGGAGTCCTTAGGGTATATGCTCCGGAATGATAGCTCTTGGCTATGTGGTAGCTATATTACTAAATTACAAAAGCCACAACAACAACACCAACGCCAGATTGTTCAAAGTAGTTCCACAAGTTTACACTTCCTCCAACAGTGGATAAGGGTTTCCTTTCCCCATATATACCAGCATTCATTGTCATCTGTATTCTTAGTGGCCATTCTTGTTGATTGATATATGATCTTAAAGTCATTTTAAACAACTATATTTCTCCAATAGCTAAGGATGCTGAAAAAGTTTAATAAAAAGATTTTCTAGTGAGTTGTCTGACTTCATTTAGGAGTTATTCCTTCAGTTCCACAGTGCATTTGTAGTGGAATTTTCTATTTCTTGATGTTTGTTTTTTTTTCTTTTTTAGTTCTTTGTACATGGTAGACACTAATCCTCTTCTAGATGTATATAGCTGAAAAAGATTTCTTCCCTTCTAGGGACTTCCTCATTTATAGATTGGCAGCTTCCCTTGCTATAGCCCACTGAATATAGGCTTTTTTAGAATATCCATTTACCTCCAAAGTTCATGATTTGTCTTTACAGCAGAATAGTAACTAAAATATATATTACATATTCATATGTATATATGTATACACACATATATATATATTCACATTTTCATCCTGCATTCATGTGTTGAAGGCCTGTTAGGTTGCTTCCATTCCCTAGCTATTGTGAAAAGAATGGTAACGAACATTCCTAAACAAGTATTTGAAGTAAGATGTTGAGCCCTTTGGGAAGATGCCAAAATGATGTATACGTGGATGACATGACAGCTTTACTTTTAGTGTTTGATGATTCTCCATCATGATGTCCAGGAGGCTTATAGATTCTGCATTCCCACCAACCTTCTTTCAAATGCTTTGTCAGACTAGTACAAGTGACTTGACTCCAGAAACAATACGGGGTATTGCTGTCACCCTTGGTGGTCTCTCAAGAGTTTGATGGTAAATCCTACTGCTAAAGACACTGCACACTTACCTCACAAGACCCAGGTGATTCAAACTGGATCTAAATGGAGAGACTTCTCCCTGCAATATGGCTTCTATAATACTAGAAAGCAAGGTGCCAAGGGAGGAGAGCAATTAATTGTCCCACCCAACAATGACAAGCATGATAAGAGAGCCATGAAGGTGCAATCCAATGGCATTCGCATGTTGATGACAAGCAACAGCTATCTAATTGGACTATAAACTCATATGTGTTTCTGGGAGGAAACAGCATCAAGGGTCTTATTCAACTGTTATCCCTTTGAAATTCAATGCCAATCTGCCAGGGAAGATGTGCTCACTTGAAGACTAGCGGCACCACTGGTAAGGGGTCACCAATGCTCCCTGACTGGATCTGAGGCCTGCTCCACAGGGCAAATCCATTCCTACTGCTGCAGTCTGATTTTTACAAAGAGGTGGCTGGGAAAGTCAGATGTCCTAGGGAGGGGGTTTAGGGAGAGATAACACTATTGTTTAATTAAATTAACATAACATCAAACTGCCTGAAGAAAAGGCCAGCCTTTATAATGGTAACATGAATTTCGGGGGACCTAGAGACTGGTTATATCTGGGTAAACCTGCTTTTCAACTTATAGAGTGTATAAAGACAACTAACTACCCTTCATCATGTGGTTGAGCCTCATCCAGGCAGTTCGAGTTTAGTAGAGCAAAAACAGTGAGCCTCCTATTAATGAGATGAATTTCCTTCTGCCCAAGTGACTGGAGTTAGAATATCAGCTCTTTCATGCCCTTGAGTTTGAACTGAAAATGTGAGGTCTTGAGGCTGCCAGCCTTCATACTGGAACTAAAACTTTGGCTCTCCCGGGTCTCCAGTTTGCCAGCTCCAGACCTAGAGACTTGTCAACTTCCATAATTATGTGAGCCAATTTCTTATAATAAATCTCTTTGTGTGATTCTACAAAAAAAAAGAAATCCTGTTGGTTCTATTTCTCTGGAGAACCCTGACTAATACGACATGACATGGGGATTCTAACAAAGACCATATTTTCTTTCCTCCCCTCTTATAAATAGGTCTAACCAGACCATGAGCTAGTGTGTCTTCCTGGAGAAGAGGGCTTCCTTCCATCTGAGTATTCCCTTTCTCAATCTCACAGGCTGACTGTAAAACCATGCTGTTGTATTAGGACGGTTTAGATTTCAACACATATTTTCTCCATGGACACATGACAAAACTTTGAAAAGAAAAGGTTAATCATAGATTTATGGCATGGAAAAACTATATCCGAAAGACAGGAGACCATAGCCAACTGTCATTCACTTTAATGAGAAAGATTGCATGCCTTTTTGCTCTCAAACAGGAAAATAAATCCTACTGTATTTATTTTAATACTGGCATATTAGAACTAACTATAAGTGTTTCATTACTTATTGTTATAAAGCATTATCTTTATTTTTTAAAAGAAGATCAAGAATGGGAGATGGTTCAGTGGAAAAAGTGTTTGTTGTATGCAGGACCTAAGTTCAATTTTCCCTAACTGATGGAGGAGTGTCTATGTGTTAATTTCATTGGCTAATAAAGAAACTGCTTCGGCCCTTTAATAGAATAGAAAATTAGGTAGGCGGAGTAGACAGAACAGTATTGTGGGAAGAAGGAGTGGGCAGACGCTTCAGGCAGTCGCCATGCTTCTCCTTTCCGAGATGGACGCAGGTTAAGATCTCTCCTGGTAAGCCACACCTCGTCACCTCGTGGTGCTACACAGATTACTAAATATGGGTTAAAGAAAGATGTGAGAATTAGCCAATAAGAGGCTGAAACTATGGGCCAGGCAGTGTTTTAAAAGAATACAGTCTCTGTGTAATTATTTTGGATAAAGCTAGCCAGGTGGCAGGATGCATCCCGCCATTCCATCTACACCTAACTATATAAAAAGCTTGGTAGACTTCTTTGTACTTGTAATTCCAGCACCTAGGATGGGGACAAGCAAATCCTAAGAGCTCATGAAAGGCCATTCTAATTGAAATGGCAAGTTCCAGGTTTGATGAGAGAGAACGTATCTAAAAAACTACAGAGGAAAGCAACAGCAGAAGATACCCCAACATGTCAGTTTCTGGCCTTGATATGTTCCTGCACAGTTGAGTGTACCTGTACACATGCATATACTCATTCATGATGAAAAAGAGAGAGAGATAGGACACACAGAGAGAGAATACACTCATATACTGGAGCATTTGTATGTTAAGAGATCTTAAATAGTTATATTTTATAAAGCATATATAATATTACTATGTCTTTTAATATCAGTACTGTATAAAAGCACAAATCTGAAAGAACAAGCTTCCTAATGTTTTAAATATATTCCAGCCATATTGGTCACCAAATGGCATATCCACACATACAATACTTAAACAGATTTATGTGGGTTGAGTGTCGGAAATCTTCTAAAAAGCCATTTGGCATACAGCATATTGGAGCAAAGTCAAACTACAAAAAGACAGTGACAGCAAAGCTCACAAGCTGGTGTAAACGATGACTAAGTTTCCATTTTCTTCACTAACCCATAGTTCAGGGCTTAATTTTTTTCTTTTATTTCTTTCTTCAGTTCATTGTTGAAGTATGTATCTGCTTATTATGTGTTCATTAAATAAATCTTATGCACATTGGCATTTCTTTTCCCCTGTTCTGAAAAAATCCACAATGGGGTTTACCAAATATCATGCATGCATACACACACACACACACACACACACACACACACACTTCCTTGCCACTGAATTGAGGGTAAAAATTACTCTAGAAAATAACAACCATATTTTAAGAACGGTTCTTGACTTTCTTCCTCCATGCCTCCTCTTCCCCCACCTGATCCCATCCCTACCTGCCTTCAGTCTACCCACAAAATCTATTCTATTTCCCCTTCCTATGATCAGAGAGGGAGGAAAGACTGCGGGAGCCAGAGAAGATGAGGACATCAGGAGAACGCTGCCCACAGAATTAATTTTAAAAGGATCACAGAGACTGAGACTAAAGCAACAATCATGGAACCTGTATTGGCCTAAGCCAGGTGCTCTGTATCTAGGTTATTGTCATCTAGCTTGGTGTGCTTGTGAAACTCCTAGCAGTGGGATGTCTCTGAACATTTTGCCTGCTCTTGGGACCCTCTTCCTCAGATTGGGTTGCCTTGTCCAGTCTTGCTATGAGGGTTTATGCCTAGTCTGATTGTAACTTGCTATGGCATGTTCAGTTGATATCCCTGGAAGGCCTGCTCTTTCTTTCTTTTGTTCTTTCTTAGGGAAATTGAGAAAGAATGGTATGGGAGAGAGGGGAATCTGCAGTCAGGATGTATGGGAGAAAAATAAAACATAACAATAAAAGAGTGAGTGTTTAATACTAAATTAGAAAAATTACATGAACCATGTTGTGTTGTTCTGCATTAATAATACCATGTCTATTAGGAGTTTTTATCATGAAGAAGAGAAAGGAAGTAAGCAGGAATCTTGTACCTTATATTCTAAAAACTCTTGACAGGGAGAATGGTATATTATCCCTGACTTTTTCCTAAGGTAACTAAATAGTCCAATATATCCTCCAAAAGAATGGGGCCAAAAGAAAAGCTTTTAAATTTTATTTGTTGAATGTGGATGGGAAGGAAGTCAGTCTTTGGTGAATGCATCTCCCAGAGTTTCATAAGGAATGAACTCATTTCAAATGCTGCCAATGGACATCTTAAGACTTGGTGAGACACTCAGACACCGAGTGCATAAACTAAAGTACCAATTTCATCTTTAAATAGACTATTTAAAGGAGTAAACACATAAGTCTAATGCTGGACATGCATTTTTAAGTTCAAATAATTCCCCACAAACCTCAGATTCCTATTCTGCAAACAAGGGTATTTAGCTCTAAAATACAGCGCTCTCCTTGCCAAAACTTCAGCCTGACAGAAACATTCAAAGGGGCCAGTTCAAGTGGCAACTTCTGACTCTAGGGGTGAAAGCTGGAGAGAAGTCCTCTTCGGGCAAGCTTTAGCCTGGAGAGTATGCAGGGGAGCATTCTCTTTAAAAAAGTGACTTTGAGGAATGATTGAGAGGGGAGAGAAATACTTGCAGTAAGCAGTGAACTGCCTTGAAGTCTTCCTTCTTATTAAAAGGGCTTCAGTGACTCCAATTATCCTCACAGCTAGCATCAACTCAGCAAGTGTCAGAAGGGAATCCCTGAGAGTAACTTAGCAGAGAAAATAAATGAAACTCTGGTTGGGGGTTTGCATACTTGATCGCCACATAAATCGCAGAGCACAGTCAAGGATGGAGTAAGTCTAGAGCATTGGCCCCTGCTGGTTTCATTTCTGCAGTGAAGTTCGACTTAGCTCAATGCTAGCCCAACCCAGTGCCAAGCACTAGGCTAAGTCCTGAAGACACAAAGATGAACAAGTCATTCTCAGTAAGTAATTTGAGGGTTTCCCCCCAAGAAACTCAGGAGTTCTACGCCTCACTGATCCCTCCTCAGCTTTGCAACATAAGACACAAACAAGGAAGCGTGCATGGGTCTGAGACCAAATGTCTATGGGCAGAATAAGGAAGTGGCCTCTCACCGTCCTCTTTAAAAATGGAAAGTAGTCCAGCATGCCACGACCCAAGCCCCTTCCATGCTGACTTTTCTACATAGATTAGTAGCATTTAACACATGAATGTTAGAACAAGTTCTGTCATTTAGGTTCTGTAAGTCCACCTGGAACTTAAGCTCCATCTGGGCAAGAATTGTGATCTTATTTCAGCCACTGGCTTGACTATCCAGGGTCGAGAACTGGGTGTGGGTGTGGAGGTTAACAATAATCAATAAACGTGGAAGGAAGAAAGGAAGGAAAGCATGAATGGAGGGAGGGAGGGTGAGAGAGAGAGGGAGGGATGAAGGAAGGGAAGGAAGGAATAAGAAAATCAGTTACTTGATATCTTAATAGATAGAACAACAAAGAAAAGGAAAATTTTGCATAATAAAAAGATCTTAATAAGATATTTTAGATCATTTCAAGAAACATTAAAATCACTCAAGATCTGAACATATTGAGAAAGACTTCATGTCCAAAGAAGCCTTTAAATGAAACCTATGCACACATAGTCATACATCCTCAGTCACATTGATGGTTTGCATTGCTAACCCGGTGATCCCTTAGTCTTCAAGCAGTCATGGAGTCTATATAAAACTCACAGCCTTGTCAACACAGTCCTGTCAAAGCATCCCTTTGGATTAAACTGCATAGTAATTGGGGGATAAGTTTCAGTTTTCCTACATGTGTCTCCCCTCTAGGAATTTTGGGAAATGTATTTCATCTTCTTATACCTCCTAATTCCTAGACTTAGTCTCCCTGTGTATTCTCCTTGCGAAAATACGCATTGCTTCCTTTGCAGAGTCTATGCAAACAGACAAATACGAGGCTAATGTGGATGGGTACAACGCCTCCATCAGCTGTGTACGTAGTCTCTGCCGAGTACTGACTTGAGTTCTCATGAACTCACTTAATTCCTATACCATGCAGGAGAAGTCAGTCGCCTCGTTAAAACTATTACGGTGTCCACATGGAACACTCGGGACTCTCCTGTTTACATCCACTGGGGAGGAAGCTCTTGCCTCACTGCTCCAATTGCAAGAACTCTAGATGCTTCCATACACTCACCCAAAACTGATTTACATCTGAGGTTCTACATCATGGAAAAAAAATAATAAATTAAAAAAAACAACCTTGGTACAAGACAGACAAAAATAATTCCCCTCTTAAAAAATCCAATTTGGACACTATTCAATGTGGGTGTAATTCCAGACACTCAAATGAACACTTCAGCAGCCTTACCTATGTGGAGGTAGCATCTCTTAGATCTTAAAAGGCAGCTCTTGTTGACTCGGGAACCTTGGGGTTATTTTTGGAATCCAGAAGCAGGGAACTGGCTATTTCCATATTAAATCCCTGGGGCACAGCAAGCTGAGTACTCATAACTACGCGTGCCACTTAAGAGTGAAATCCGGCCTGGCACCTGTGTGATTCCCTTGGCTGGCTCCCTTTGGCCTGGTAGCAATAAATAACAGCACAAAAGCCAGAAATCATGCACTACATTCTAAGGTTTAAGAAAGTAATTGGGCTTAAGCGATGATTCTCTTTGTGTTGCAGAAATGGGAAGTGGAGATTTATTGTCCTGGAGAGCAGAGGAAAAGCCAACCCAAGCCCTTCTGGCTTCAAGAGAGACTAGCTGAAGCCTTGTGTTAGACAAATGCATATAATACCATTGTTACAGCAGGGAATCTATCTCTGTGGGTTTCTGCTATATGTATTGTGTGTGTGTGCGCGCACACACACATTAGTTTGCTGAGGTTACTTTTGTTTCCTTTGGAATTACTGCAGCTTGAACCAAGAGCCTCACACTTGCTAGTTATGCGTTCTACCATGGGGCTACATGCACGGCACAATAAAATTGTCCTATTTAACCAACTAAGGCCATTAGTTATATTTACAATGTCACACAACCATCACCATTACCTATTTCCAGTGTGTCGTTATCCCCAAAAGAAGCTCTGTCCTCACAGAACGTCAACTCACGGTCTCCCTCTTCAGTCCTCCTGCTGGAATGTTTACTCTTGTCCTCTATGACTTTGCCTATCCTCTACACTGCATACTAACGCTTATACTGTGAACTTTCTTCACTGTTTTGTGTTGCAGAGGTGTAAGGTTTTAAGCAGGTCTCTTCGTCACACAGCTAACTTCAAACGCCATACACTGGATGACCATGAGCAGAGGAGTTAGATCCTTCACTGGGTAGGCAGTACTATCTAGGAAGTAATTTCACTTCCAAGGAGTCTGGGGTTGACCCAGAATAAATCTCCACTTCCCACTGAAATAAAACATTAACCGGGCAAGAAGGCAACCCTTACAGTCTACTTCACTGGCTGAAAGACAGGTTCTCTGGCAAATTTAACTCATTTACTTCTAAAACATTCACCTTCTTTGTCATGGACACAGGCTGCCCAACCTTCAAGTTCAAAATAGAAGCATAAATTATCATAAAATAACTATTCTCAGTATCCCAATGCATAACAAAAAACAAGAAGAATGTGTGTTCTCATTTATTCTATGTCTGAGTTAATCCAGATGTTAATTTTATGAGTGATGGTTAATTTTATGTGTGGATGTAAATGGGTTAGAGTTGCTCAGATCAGCTAAACATTATTTCAATGTGATCTATAAAAGCGTTTCTAGAAGAGATTAGTAAAAAGTTAATGGGCATCTTTATCCAAGTTGCTGAAGGCCTCAGCAGAACAAGCAAGTGGAAGAAGGATGGAATGTTCTGAGCTCTTGGCCTGATTGTGTGCAAACCTTCTGACATTAGGTGAGAAACACATCAATGGGCCTCCTTGCTCTCAGACTTCTGAACTTAGACCACAGTCTCCTCAAGATCTCCAGTTTACAGTGGATTGGAGGAATTTCCTCAGCCTCCACAGTAACGTGGGAAGTTCCTCGAGATAAATAATTCCTACATATTAGATTCTCAATGCCAGCTGATTCTACTTCTTGGGAACCTCCTGATGAACACATGCAGATAGTGTACCTTATTTTATGCCACATCTGGTAAATTGGCGATCTATCAAGCCACTCTTCTCAGAAATCTAAGCCTTCATTTATTAAACAACAAAGAAGATCCCAGGAGAGAGAGTGAAAGCTGGTTCTGAAGAATGGACTGTAATGAGCAGAGTATAAAGATATCTCCTTCCTAATAGAAGAAGCATAGAAATCAATTTCCTTTCTTGGGTCTACCTGATGAAGACAACTGTATGAAAACAACTGTAGCGGAGAGCTCAAGACATCTCAGAGAGACTTCTTCCAGACTATCCCTGCTCTTCTAAACCATTCTCAACAATCACCGTTTGGGGATGCTTGGTAAGCTTCCCAATCCAATTAACTCTGCAAGTCTATCTACTGATTTCAGCTGTCACGTAGCTCCTGCTCTGACAACTGCTTCCCAATTGACTCAACTCTCCAGTCATCTGTCCTTGGCTGTATAACCAGGCAAACAACAAGCGTCTTCAATGTCTAAGAACACAGAAGGCTTCAGATGTCTTGTTTAGGATTCCTACAACTGGATATGTGTATGTATGTGTATGTGTGTATTGGGGTGGGGTGTCTGTAACTTTCAGATTTTATACTTTGAAGTTAATATTCCAGGACTGTTACTCTCAAAAGCAAGAATATGAGATGGTCAAAATGCCTGAATAACTCCATCACTCTGAATCATTGATAATCTATATTTAAAAACAAAAACAGATGCCTTAAGGGAGACCCTAGCAATATCATTCTGCTAAATGAACAGTGTTAAATTTACCTCTATAAATTCTTATCATTTTACCCACAGATTAGTGCTTCTCTCACCTCTCATCCCCCATCAGATAAGCAGATGGCAATTAACACTGAGGCCCACAGCTCATGGCTGTCCAGAGAAGACATTGTGCAGTGTTCAGCTCTATATCACATCCCTCTCTTTACGTCTCAGGAATTCTCACAGAATAGAGGGCAGAAAGGATGTAATGGCTGTCTATAGCCTAACGGTGTTTCCTGTACGTGACAGAGCCTTTGTACACAGGAACTCACATACCTGTGAATGAATGTAAGACACCTGCACAAGGTAAAGCCAGAAAAAAATTCTAGCATGAATTGGGGAGGACAGGATCTGGTACACCTGAATACATGCAGACAAACACACATATAAAAAAAGAAAAACACATGGTTAGTTTTCCACTTTGAAGTTAGTACTTACTACATCTTTCCTTCTGCCAAAGAGTCCTTAGAATAGGAACCAGATGATTCTGGCCCACCTAGAGTCACATGGCCACAGAGCAGATCTTCAACGATATGCTGAAACAATTTGTAGATAAGACCAAGCCAATTCTATTTCCCTCCTAGAAATCCAATTCAAACCAATCTTCCCCATACTTCATCCTGAGATCTGTTTGATCAGCGATGACAGTGTAGGCTGTCTGACCATTTAAATCAAGTACAACAGCAAAGATGAGCACACAGAAGAAAAAATGATGTCACACACTGAATGCTCACAAAAAGGATCTACGGAAAGGCAGAGCCACGCTCCTACCAATCCCCCATTCCCCCCACCCCCCGGCACTGAAAATTTTCTCTCCTTGTTTTGAGTTTCTTCAAAACCCTGGCCAAAATTCGCACCCTAACATAAATAAAAAATTCCCTTATCTTTTTTATTTTCTTTTCTTTCTTCTAAGGATAAATCACGAAGTGTATTGATAGTTAAAACCATTCACATATGTTTAAGAAATTTGAACGCTTAATTAACCTCTTTAAATTTCAATCTTTAATCTATAGAATAGCGATTTACTCATTTGCTCAACAAATACTACTGAGTGTCCACTGTGTGTCAATTACCAACAAACTATTGTGGTTATCAATGATTAGAAATTCTTGATAATATTCTCATAGCAGTTAATATAGAGTAAATGATATGACCAGATTAATCATAGCAGTAAGTCACAATGAGTGTGTCACCATTTAAGAAGTAAATCATGCAATGAGAAGAAGGACACATTCAAGAAGGACTGACTTTTTTAAAAAGTCTATGAAGAAAAGTCCAGTAGAGGTTAACAAGACAGAGAAGAAAGTGAAAAAGCATTTCAGGAGTGGGGTCATTAATGCATTGATACCTAGAGAGAATAGGCATGGGCAATACCAAGGTTCACAAAAAGACAGAGGTACATGGGCAGAGGTACTGTAACAAGATAAGAAACAATAAAAAGAAATGAAACTGTCACAGAGGGCCTGGGATCAGCATCCCTTAGGCTTACTCTCTAGTACGTCTCACTTCAGGGGACAGAAGCTGCCAGAGAAATCCAGACCAGGGCTATAATACTGTGAGTCAGTGAGACCAATAAGTCTTCACGGAGGGTACAATCACAGGCAAGAATAAGGGACTGTCGCAACATAGGCTGGGTGTCCACTGAAACGGGGAAGTGGTCAATGACATTCATCAAGTGAGAGACTAGCTAAAGAACTTTATGTGAACCTCAGAGAAGCCTCCGAGACAAGAGAAGGTATTGCGTGGTGTTCCCAGGAGAAAGGGTAATGGTAAACACTAATAGAAGCATGCAGATTTTTGTGGGCATCAAGCTAAACAATCCACATCAGAAAGCTCTCAACACAGACCCTCAAAAAATGGAAATGGGGACCTTCTTTCCTTTTAATTAATGACTACCACTCTATCCTGTGCCAACTACCCCTCTATCCTGTGCCAAATGTAAGTTAAAAGTATGTAAATAAGTAAGTTACCATCAGTAGGAATCTCAGTTCCCACCCTGGCATAAACACACTAGGAGATGCAGCAACAGCTTAAGTACTTGAGGCACCAGCCTCTCCTTGTTCTGCCTTAACATCCCTTGCAAATCTGAATGAATAATTCTTGTTCTTGATGATATCCAGCATGATGAATACATGATAGACTCCTGCTGTTAGTGCCAGTTGGATAATTATGCATCAATAATGCACTGTCCCCATCCTTTGTGGAGAAAACTTTGTAAGGAGCGGGGGCTTTCTGCCTTGAAAGGACAACTATTCAAAGTCGGTGCCCAACAGCAGCTCAAGTAAAAGGCTTCCATGGCAACACAGATGCTCTGGGTCAAGTACATGTTCTGAGAAAGCAAGCAGCATGCAAATGAGCGCAACACCATGGCCCACAGCCTGCACAGGCAGTGTTTACTCTAACCAAACCCTTGTCCTGCGGTAATGCACCAATGCCACAGTAGTGCTGAGTCTAACACAGACACTGTGCGGTAACAAGGAGGGTCTTCCTCTGAGGGGCATTTCTGCATGATTCTCCCAGTTCTAAAGCATGGATGGGATGTTCACTTCACTTAAAATTTGAAAATAAAATATAACTCCCACCCTATTTAATGTGGCCCAAAGCCCAGATTTAAATTGTAACATTTGTGCATGTGCTACTGTTTAAGTCATGTCTTGAACTGTTTCAGCTGCTTGGAAGGGCCGGTCAAGATGCTGGGTGAGTGGGTGGGTGGTAGGTGGGTGGTAGATGGGTGGTAGGTAGCCGGTGACTTCTAGATTGGACAGTGCTGATTCAGGATAAGGTGAGGGGGAAACAAGGTTAAATCAGGGCACTGTCTGACAGCCATGTAATTTTTGCAGAGCTCAAGAGAATTTGGATCACCCCAAAGAGATATGGACTTGATTTAAATATTAAGTTTTGAATCAGACAAATAATAAGGGGGATATAAAGGGGGATAGAGGGAGGAAAGGGAAGGAAGAAAGGTATAGAATTCTATTCCAGTTAGAATATATTTTAAATGATCATATAATGTTAAATAAAAATAAATAAACATTGAGTTTGGGAGCTGTCTAGCTAGCCTAGCCTACTTGGCAAAGCCCAAGCTACTGAATGATCTAGTTTCAAAATACACAGGTAGGGACCAGGGAGGTGGCTTAGCACTTGCCAAGTAAACATGAGGATGAGTTTGGTTACCCTGAATCCATGTACAGCATGCTATGTGCCTGAAGTCCCAGCACTGGGGAAACTGAGGCAGGAAGATCTCTAGGGCTCACTGAAGGCCATTCACTCTGTCCAAATCAGTTTCAGTGAAAGATGCTGTCTCAAAACTAAACTAATGAGCAACTGTGACTGACACCTAACATTGTCTTATGGCCTTCACATGCACACACATGCAAATGCAAAAGTGTGTGTGTGTGTGTGTGTGTGTGTGTGTGTAACAAAAACACACAGAGACAAAATAAACAAGCACATTTGTAAAGACCCTGCATCTGACTCTGGGCACTCAGCTGCCTAGCTCTATTGGAATTCTCCAAGTTTCCTCATCTGAATCTGACACAAAAAAGAACCTAAAGTTCTTCTGGATCTTCTTAAGCTAAAATACCAAGTGCCGGGACATCGCCTGCCAGAAGTCCATCATTTGGTTAATTTCCTTGGGAAAACCCAGCATCATCATGGCTCCCTGCCCCCAATCCCGATATCTCAGCTACCCGTATGGATTAAACACCAGAAGTTCTGTGCTAACATGATCTTCATCCCGTCTCCCAATAGCTACATGACAATGATGGGTCTTACAAGCTGCCTTGAAGGGAAAATAAAATTGTTCAAAGTTGCTTTTGAAAATATTGGCCAAAGCCAGATAGTCGTGGTGCACGCCTTTAATCCCAGTACTCAGGAGGCAGAGGGGGCGGATCTCTGTGAGTTCAAGGTTAGCCTGGACTATAAGAGCTAGTTCCAGGACAAGCTCCAAAGCTACATTAAAACTCTGTCTCGAGAGGAAAAAAAAATGTTGGCCAAGCTTCCAGGCATGTTTTGAGGACATCTTTATTTAAAGTATCTGGGATGTAGAAAGAAAAGGATAATCCTATGGATCCTGAGGAATCTTCTTATTTCAACAAATTTAGCCAACATCCTCTAAAAGAAGAAACTACTGGAAACCTATTCTCTGAGACCTTTGCACAGAAGTTGCTGGGTCCTGGCTCTTGCGAAACTCTCCACAGGTAGCTTCCAGCAGCAGCCTAAAGCTGCTCGCAACCCTGCTTCTATAAGCATCTCCCCACTTCCCTGGACAGTCCAGCCAGTGTCTCTACCCTTTTGACACAATTCACAGTGAATACATTCCTGATGTTCCCCTAGTGGAACCACTCCAACATCTAGTGCAAACGGAGCATGTGTTAGCTTTGTCTATCAAGGGCCAGAGCAAGTCTCCGAGTCTTCGCGTGCAAAATCACTCTGAAAGAGTCAGAATCCTTATGTCATGTTGATACTTACACAAGGGAGAAAAAGCTCCACAATTTTTATTCACGAAGCCCAAAACACAATAACAAATGGCTACAAATGTTTGTAATCAAAATAAAATAAGATGCGGATTGTGTGTGTGTGCGCACACACGTGCACGCACGAGTGCATGTGTGAGCTTTTCCCTGAATGCAGTTGAAGGTAACTGTTTGCTGGCTTTAATTTTGAGGACTGCAATACGCATCTCTCTCAGAAATTCTTAGCTATTAGGCTTGACAAACGATGGCAAGAGTCAGGTCTCAAACAGTGCAACATTGTTCTAAAGATTCTTGAAAATTATAATTTACTAACTCCATGACAGGCTTTCTTTCTCATTACTCCATTGCCCCTAATTCTGACTCTAAATCATAAGTCAATAGATACATCAGCTAATCGAGTATTAGATCATCTCCTGACGCAGTCTGTCCTTGACTTAACAAAAACGAACAAAGCGTCCCTTGCATCTTTGCACAGTAGACAGAAAACAAGAAGCACTGATGTACGAAACTTCCAGCCCATCAGAATCTGCTTCTCTGGCCTCTTCATCTACAGCCACCTATTCTCCCATAATCCTGCAGCCCGAGGCAGCCATGGATGGGAGGCAACTGGGACTCCAGGTGGGTCAGCTTCACTGTTTCACATCAGGAGTCCTGGTTCAAGACAGTTCTCCCAGAAGCCTGAAGTTTATCTGTGAATAGCCATGGAATGTACTGGAAATGTGACATCCTGTGATAAGAAGCTAGTAAGAAGCGTCATACTGGCTCTGTTCCAGTATCTTTTAGAAACAGTATGATGCTCCACATTTTAGTTCAATGACTTGTGGTATAAACTCAGGACAGGTTGCTTTCTGGGTTTCTTAAACAACAATAGATTAAACTCTCTGCAGCCCAGGATACCTTTCCTGAGATTAGGGGAACAGCTCATAGTGTACCCTGGGATTCTGTTATCCCTCACTGGCTATCAATAAGTCACAAGCAAAAAGCTTCACCTGCTACTCCAAATTTCCTAAGAACCACATTTTAAAACTTTACAAAGCAAAATAAATTTTGATGTATTTTATATATAACATAGTTTTAACATTATAACTAAAATATACAAGCAAAACTATCAAAGTGGTGCCTTAGATTACCTTTCTGTGCTAAGTTTTCAAATGTAGTTTGGACGCTCAACATCCATCTGATTTAAGGAAGCAGTAGTATTTGACTGGGGATGGAGCTCAGAGGTAGTTCAACTAACTACCATGTGAAAGGCTCTGGTTTTAATCTAGTGAAAAGGGGGGCATATTTCAAGTGTCACTTGTGGACAGCAGCTAGTATGCTGAATAATACAAACTCTACCCAATATTCAAAGATGGACATAGCATCCTGCACTCTGTATAAAGAGCTCCCCACTTTCCTTAGCTGTTGTATAATTTCCTTTCTTTTAATTGCCAATCCACACCAACTTTGAACCTCCAACCAACTTTGATAGGATTCATGGCTGTTGATTTATTGCTATGCCTTACACCAAAAATAAAAAGCAGGACAGGGATACAGTTCAGTCTTATTATTTACAGTCCCAGTCATAGTACTCAATAATTACCTGTGTCAGACTAATAAAGTTTATGTAAAAAGTAAAGAAAGGAGAAATTAAGGGAAAAATCATAAGTGAGGGAAGCACAAGTTGCTGGCACTCAGGTGGAGAAAATAACAATCCATTGGACAATGTATTAACAGTTGTTACCCTTTCTATGTTTCTATTATTCAATTTAATATATATTTGTGTGTATATAGATTTCAAATGCTGGCATATTTTTAAAGTATCTGTAATATTTACTAAATATGGAAAAATAACTCTAGTTAGAAAACTCACAATTATAACAAAATAAGATTCATTCATCAGACCCATATCCCAATGGTTTGGTCATCCCTTGGTGACTTAATAAAGCCACCCCAACACACCAAGGTATCTTGATCACATTGACCCATAGCCCATGAGACAATCAGTCTCCTTTCTCCATGGCGATCACATTGATCCACAGCCTGTGAGGCAATCAGTCTCATTGCTCCAGTGCATCTCTTTTCATGTCTGAGGTTATAAATAAACAAATCAGGCAATAAAATCTTAGTGTTAACTTGGACAGAGAAGATCGGGGGAGTGCCAGAGAGTGACACATGAACTGCAGAGAAGAGGATGGTCTGTGTGGGACAGGACATGCGGAAACAGCATGAGCACACAGGATGAACTTGGGCCTTCCCACCAATCAGAAGTAACGATCAGAGAAAGACCACCTTGTGCTCTGGAGAAGATGCAGATTTGGACAGCTGTGTCTTCAGGAAGACTCTTTTCTTTCTCTGAAACTAAACAATTGCAATAATCCTTTGAAGTAAATGCTGGGCTACCTTACCTTAGTGTACTGAAAGACACATACAATGATGGCCCAAAGAAAAAAATTCAACAAATAAGAGAAGCTTTAGAAAATGGGGTCAGATGAAGACACTAGTCACATGACTTACAGAGGAAGCCAAAGTCTGCTAAGCATTTAATATTCAGTATGTTCTTATATAATAAAGAAACACAATGAACACTTTTAGGCTAGAAGTGACTTCTAGTAGGCCACTTAATTTCCATTCTCATGAATTATGAGCAGGAATTCAAGTCCACAACCTAAAATGTGTGTATGCAATATATTTCCTCCTTTTTGCTTACCTCTAGAGGCATTTAAGATATATGTCTATGCATTCATTATACTTAACAGCCAGGCCAAAATCATTTATCATTTATATATCTGGATGACATCAGCAACAAATGGAGAATAAAAATCAATACTTGACAAGATGGTCTTATGGAATAACTAGAAGAACAGTAGAAAATTACTAAATGATGTTTTGGAGGTCACCTATAATGGCTAAAACAATGGGAATGCATTGCTAGAGAGAGCTCACTCGAGGTTCCCTTGACCTTCCAACAGAGGATGGGTGGGTGGGTGGATGGATGGATGGATGGATGGATGGATGGATAAATGGATAGATGTGAGGGCAGACTTGCTGAGTAGCAGCCAGTGCAAATGCATTCATTCCCTGGGTCTACTGAAGAACAAGAATGATTTCAAAGTAATTGGATGGTTTTGAAGGAAATCTCTATCATGTCTACAGTTCAATGTAGATCAACCATGAGGATCGTGTGACCTTCCTCCTGACATGATCTTCCCAATGAAGTCATCTCAATTCTTTGCCTTCTGTCTCTTCTGTATACAAAGATGACAAGACTCAGACTTGACAAATCCTAGTTACCACCCAGCTCACCATATGTGTTTTCAGTTTCATGAAAATATAACTCTCGGTGATTAATTTAGCTCTCCTGATTTCTTCACAACAGACGGGAGTGTGATTTATTCTACCTCCGGAGCCCAGATAGAGGTCTGTCATATATTAAAAACAGTGTAAATGATACTGAATCAAACTGGGACCATTGATTTTATTTTGGAAGGACTGGAAGCAAATGACTTTTTCCCAGGGGCAACTCTTTTGTATTACTCACAAGGAGACATCCACAGAACCTATGTTTAGACATCAGCACTATGAAAACAGAGAATTGCTTTCTGTAAGGAAGTACCCAACCATACCTGATCCCTACACTGTTCCCAGCTCAGGAAACTTGCCCTTCTATGCTCTAAAAAGAGAGTACAACTCCTGCTTGTAATGGGGATATAAAAGTCACAGGGACGTTAACACAGAACAGAATAACCTTGTGTGCGTTTCGCTGCACCTTATGATTTAAAAAGCAGAAAGGAAAGTGGTATCTTGGAATGTTTTAGATTTATCTCAATCAAAATAAGCGAAGTGTCCAGTGGATTCTGAAGTTTATCACTCTGTTCCAGGTCCACAAAGGGCTGATTGTCATCTGAGAAGTAAAAAGCTACAGTACGCTGCTGAACTTGTGCCAAAGGAAAATAATGACCATCACAGTTTTGAAGGGGCAAGATATATGGCCATATGCCCCATAGAAGACGAGCACCAATCATATTGGAAAAATAGTAAATGATGGAGCAGGCAACCATCTGTGACCAAAACACATTGATCATTGCAGAGTTGGAGAGGCCTGTGCACTGGCAGGCTTGATGGGTAATGGCAGAAACGTTCCCTGTACTTCCTTATGTGCTAAAGATGGAGGTGGGCATGTACTTGCATGCACCATGCAGGGAGTTATACAAAGAGCAAAAGCCTTCAAGCCAACTAGGCCATGGCTCAGAAAGACAAATGTCATGTTTTCTCTCATCTGTGGTTCCTATGTTTCATCTATTAACACATAAAAGCACCTATCTATGACATGAAAGGACAAGTGCCCAGGAGAGCAAAAGGAACTAACAATGGGGCAGAGGAACAAATAAGAACATGAGAAAAAGTGACAATTAGTGTTAACGGTCAACGTGAAGAAATCTATGCTCACCTGAAAGATGGGCCTCTGGACATACATAGGGCCGTTATTTTAATGAAGCCAACTGAGGAGGAAAGACTCACCAACTGTGGGCGGGTCCCTTCCCTGGGCAGCAATCCTAAGCTGTGTAAAATGCACAGGGTGAAGCGAGCAGTAGATTGCATTCATCCCTATTTCCTGTTTGTGGATGAAATGTGGCCTAGTGATGCCAGTCCCTGTTGCCTTAACTTCTCCCATCAGGGTGGACTCAGCCCTGGGATGAGGAAACAAAATAAACCCTGGAGAGACAGTTCAGCAGATAAGACTGTGCACTGCTCTTGCAATAGGCCTTGAGCTCTCTAACACCCACACATGTGATTCATAGCTGCCTGTAACTCTAGCTCCAGGAACCCAATGCCCTCTTCTGGTCTTTGCCGGTTCCTATATCCATCATGTTATACTTTAAAACAGATTAGATTATAAATGGCTACTGTAGCATAATTTAAATATCTATATAAATTTTAAAAGTTGAACTGTTAAAACAATCTACTTGAGAGTTATTTAGAACTATGCAAAAAATTCAACTGTTTTAACAGAAGAGAGATATTTTAATGAATTTGTATTTTCTTTCCAATTTTTTCACTGAATTTGAGTTATTGGCATAACGTGGAATCATGCATCCGTTTAAGTGTTTGATTCAAACACATGATTTCTTGAAGTGAATTATCTGTCAAATGGGTCCCCATTGAGAAAACTACTCTAATAAATGCTAACAGTGACTTCCCGGATACAGTGTTAAAGGATGGAGGGAGATCCAGGCTCTAGACGGTGGTGATAACATGCTGCCTTCTGTTTAAGAAAGAACAGACCACACTCAGCTCTCTATTTAAGAAGCAGAGAAAACAATGAAGAAAGAAATGGGGGAAAAAAAGAAGAAAACAAAGTAACCCAAAGACTGATAAAATGCTACATAAGTGACACAATCCAGTCTCCAGTTGATGTATTGAGCAGCACTGCCTGGGACGCAGGAGTTTGTAAGAAAATGCCTTGATTCTTAAGACAGACGTGCTGGAGGACTAAGGAGTGAGATTTCATTAGAGTGACAACTTAAAAATGTGTGAGCGCACCTGCACACACATGCACACTCATGAATACCTCTTGGGACACATGTATGGAGAGAGGGAAAGGAGAGATAAAATGACTGGGAGGCAAATTTTAAACTTTAATGAGGTCAGGTACGATGGATTGAACACTGTGCCCCTGAAATATGTATGATGAAATTCTGTTAGCCCTCAGGTGGTGATTTCAGGAAAGGGAAGAGGGTTAAGGCATGAGTGCAGAACTCTTGTGAATGAGATCACTTCTCTTACAAAAGGGATTCCTTCTCCAAGAATCTCCATGCCTTCTTTCCATATACAAGGAAACAATGGGACAATAACAATCCACAACCTCAACCCCAAAGACAGCTCCCTACCCTTGGCATACCATAGGCACTTGATCTTAGAATTCTACTCTTAGCTACTGGGCTGTGAGACTTCATTGTAGCAACCAGCTAGAATGGATTAAGATACCAAGTGAAGGTTATCGAAAATCCTTAATCTTTATTCTTCTTCTTCCTCTACATTAATCCTGGACATGGAAGAACTCCTAGTGATGTAAAAGGAAGACAATTGGGTGATCCAAAAGTGGTAAAAATCTTAGTTCCACAAAACTGATAACACAGTTTGAAATAGTTTCCATGCAGATTAAATTCCTATTAAAGTGGTTTAGAAAAAGTTGTGGGAGGGAAAAAGAATATGGTCAAAATATTTTATATGTAAATTTAAAAAAAAAAAAAACCTTTTTTACAGCCCGGTGGTGTTGGTGGCACAGGCCTTTAATCCCAGCACTCGGGAGGCATCGGCAGGCGGATCTCTGTGAGTTTGATGCCAGCCTGGCCTACAAGAGCTAGTTCCAGGACAGGCTCAAAAGCTACAGAGAAACCCTGTCTTGAAAATTTTTTTTAAAAATTACAAATAATATAATTTAAAGTATGCAAATATAAAATCATGCCAGTCTGGCAGAAGATATTATACAATTAGTTAGCAAAATATACTCTTGGCATGTTTAAAAAAATATTTTCTTCCTCCCAGGTAAACAAACATTTCAATGGATGAGAAAGAAAGTTTACATCGACCCTGACTCATGAGCTCCTTTAGTGATTTCTGTCAATTAAAGTGAATACCTCTACTCTGTACCCCGCTCCCCCAACCCGTCTTTTTACAGTGTCCTGCAGGGGCTACTGCTGAATCCAGCAGAATTAATTACTTGCATCTTGATATCTGACAGATGCATGATGAAGTCTTCCTGAAAAGGGTACTGGGTTTTAAAACATCATAAATACGACTTGAAATTAGATTCTCTCCTGGCTCTGTATTTCTGGAGAAGAAAAAATATAAGAAAACCGCCAAAGGTGGATCATATTTTTTTAAATTATGTTTTTAAAGAGAATGTCCTTGGTTATAGGAAGAATGCCACTGCTTTACAAAATAATTAAAACACTATTTGCACTGTATTCTTTAATTAGCAAAAGGAAGCCTATGAGAGTTGGTTGAAAATGGCTCCTGTCCCACAGGCACTCTTGAAGAAGAGCCCCACGGCATCACCTCTGGTAAGAAGTCCCACACAAGTGTCATAAAATAAAGTACAGACTACCTAGTAAAACCTCTCTTCCTGGAGACAGAACAGTCTGTCTCAATAGAAGTGTCTACATAAAACGAGGTGCATTGCACCCCAAGGATCAACCTCAGAGCTGATTCACAGCCAAATCAGTAAACTAAGCGCTGAACCAACGGGAATGACTTAGTCAACAAACACCCCACGTGAAGAAGGAGGTATCTTAGCGTCTACCCTCAGAACTTGGTCCGTGGGTAGGTGAGGAGAAATTCGAAACAGAAATAGTTCAGGAGGTGCAGTTGTTTTTCTACAGACCTGTTTACACCCGTTCCTACCAGCCAGGAGCTGGTTAGAGGCAGCTGCTACCAGTCAACACAGCTCTACAGACCGTGCGGAGACTCCGCCACAGGAGTCATTTATTGTTGGGTGTAATGAGACGGTGCTGTTGCCTTTTATTTTTTTTTTTAACTTCCATTAGCATGAATTGTTCACTAGAGAAGGATGCGTTGGCCATTAAAATAAGTGAGGGAAAAGCCCAGGTATATGAGGATATTTTATGTGACTCCTTCAGCCAACCACCTGCAAATCATTTTAGTTCTGTAAGCTCATAAAAAAAGCGTGGTGCCTTTTCCTTCTGTTTATTTTCTGGAAGTTTTCCTTCTGTCTCCCACTTACAGGAATACATTTTGTTTTCTTCAAGTTTCTCCCCTACCAACATTTTCCCACTGGCTCATTTCTAGCCTGCGCCATCTCTCAGGCTGTACAGACAAATTACCCGAACATACTTTCTGCGTTTGTGCAAGCCCCGGAACAAGCAAGCGCACTGATTCCCCCCGTGTTTTCACTGGAATGAAAGCAACACAATCCCAATGACCCACTGCTCCCGACCCGTTTCTCCAAGTGCTCCCTGGTCTGTTTGGAGTCTGTATAATCAGAGTAGATACATTTGAATAGATTTAAAGAGAAGGTTCTGCCAGATGCATGGAGAGAGAGTATCGGGTTCCCGAGGCACATTTGCCATTAATATTCTGAGTGTCTGAACGCCAGTAATTTCTAGAGAACTTGACGTTGAATGTCAACGTGAATTTGCTGATTTCTCTCCAATACTTTAAGGGGGGAAACACACACACACACACACACACACACAAATTGAGAGTGGGGGAATGCCCTACTTTTTCCAACCCTACCAATGCAAGAACATAGTACAAAGTACAAAGCACGGGGCAGGAGGATGATCGGCATCTTCTGATAACATGCTACTCTTCACTGGATCTTCTAAGAATAACAAACACATTGAAAAGAACAGCATGGGCTGTTCCTGTTCATTATTATTAAATTAAGCATAGGAGCAAAGGAGTGACTTGTGTTTTATGAGAAAACTGTGCTTTCTGTGTGAAAAGGGATTAAGAATATTTATTACCTGTAGGTGGTTTCAACAACTTCAGATTGCTTTGTCATGGAACCACGCTCTCTAAGTGTGGCTGGCAGATTCAAAAATCAGGACTTGGGGGGGAATAAGTTGTTTTCGTCTTCAGCTATTTTCAAATGCATTCAAGGGTTGGGGAAAGGATGTCCCCTGTTCCTGAATAAAATATATTCTATGAGGAATGGGATAAACAAAAGAGCTCTTGTGTACTGACAAAACCTAGGTCTGGCTAACATGTGATGAACCTTGCTGGAATCTATGGGATAACAGGATGTTCTATAATTAATGACCAGTTCCTTCGATTCGGAAGAAGTGCTTCTTTCTACCTGACAACTACTTCAACCCAAGCAACACATAATTATACAATTCAAGCATCCAGTGATACATCTAGGTTATTAGTGTTGAGAGGTGTCCAATCCCAGTGCTCCTGCTGGACAATGTCCACGACCCTCTGTCTCTGGTTCCCATTTACTGAGTGTCACATCCAGTTCTTGGAAAATGCTGCGCCATCCCTTTCTCTGCAAAGTCTCTCCTTTGCACATGCCCTCTTTAAAATAAAAAATAAAATAAAACCATATTCCTGTCACCCCTCCCAACTCAGGGAGTGCATTAGTTTGCCCTGCTGCAGACTCTGCCACATCTATGAACTGGAAAATGATCTCCACAATACCAACAACTGGAGATATCCACTTTTATATCTTCCCTTTTCAGTTTTAATGACCTGATTGATGTTCGGTCTTTATGCAATGGAAGCATTAAAGGTTTTAAAGCTGATTTTTATTTTTGATTTCCATTTTATTTGGAGTCTTCGATGTGTCATAACTACTGTGCTTTGTGTCTCGGTCAAAGCTGACAGATTAACATCTTGTAAAACGGTTGCTTATAAAAAGAAGATATTTTGATAGAAGATAATTACATAGAAAATAACTACTACTAGGAAATACACACCTATTAGAATCATGCAAAAGCCAGAAAACTGACATTATCAAAGGCATGTGTATGGAGCTGCAAAACTAAATCTTTCATTATTGGTGAAGATGAAAAATGGTGTGATGCGGAATTCCCCTCTGTGTGCTGTGATTACCATTAATGAATAAAGAAACGGCTTTGGACTTATAGCAAGGCAGAACTTAGGTAGGCAGGGAAAGCTAGGCTGAATGCTGGGAGAAGGAGGGGTGAAGTCAAAGAGAAGCCATGGAGCCACCGGAGACAGATGCTAGAAACTTTACCCGGTAAGCCACAGCCACATGGTGATGTACAGATTAATAGAAATGGGTTAAATTAATATAAGAGTTAGCCGATAAGAAGCTAGAGCTAATGGGCCAAGCAGTGATTTAATTAATACAGTTTCCGTACAATTATTTGGGGTCTAAGCTAGCAGAGCGGCTGGGAACCAACAAGAGGCGTCTCTCCCTCCAACAATGGTGTGTGTGAATCTATGTGTGTTTGTATGAGGATATGTGTGCCTCTGTGAATGTGTGTGAGCATATGTAAGAAAATGTGTACTTGGAAAATAGTCCGAAAGCTTCCTACATGGCTAACCACACTTACAATGCAATAGAGCAATTGTGCTCCTTGGTCTTCATCCAAAGCAGTTGAAAACTTGTGCACACTAGAAATATGCACATGGATCTTGAAGTGACTTTAAGAGTAGAAGCAAGCAAGAGGCCCTTCAGCAGGTGACTGGAAAATAAACTAACTTGCATTAAGATACTGGAAAATTGTTCAAAGTTCTAAGAATAGTTTCTATCCGCCATGATAAACCTAGAGGATAAAAAAAATGCATGTTAGTAAGTGAGAGAAACAAATAAACAAATCTCAATGTCTCTGCATGATCTTGTTCCAGCCAATGACACTCTGGAAAAGCAAAGAGATGTGGACACAGTAAAACAGTGGCAATCAGTAGCTAGAAAGGAGGAAGAGATGGCTCTCCAGTGCACAGAATATTTGTAGGGCAGTGAAATGTTCTATGTAATTCTGTAAAGGTGGATATATTTCACTGGGCCATTTCCAAAGCCAGAGAATCCACCACAGCAAGAATGACCTCTGGTCTAAAGCATGGATTTAGGAGGTGATGCTGTGTCTGTGTGTGCATATTATCTCTAACAAATGCGCCTTCTGGTGAAAGATGGGAATGCTGGGTAGATAGACAGCATTTGGGAACCAGAGAATGCCTCCTTCTCATTCTTGGTATGGGTTTAAAATTGGCCTAAAAATAGAGTATATTTAAAGGAAAACAAAAGAAAATGTGTGATTCTTTAACTGACTAGGAACATTTGATTAATATTCTGGAAACGGTCTTCCTTGCCTCTCTGTCTACAATTCACAAGACAGTGAATCATCAGTATAAGAAGTGGCCAGAGTTTGGAAAAATCCCTCATTCTTCCTGCATTCTTAGTCATTCCACATTATGCATACAAATAAGTAATTGCATGTTAATTCTGCCACCCTGAACTGTGAAACTCTTGACCCCTGGTTCCTCCCATGTGGTATAACAGCAGCTGAAGGAAGATGACCTTGGAGCAATTGGGGTCCTTCAGTGATGAGGTGAGGTCTCGAGAACTCAGAGTTAATCTGACAAGATCTCTGTTCTCTGTGTACTGGAAGCCTTGCTCACCCTGTGATGGCATGGACACGCTGAAGACATTAAAGAAGCAGGTCAGACAGAGCTCAGTGGTAGAGAACAAGAGCAAAGGAAAATCGGTGCCTCTGGAGTGTGGGTAAGTTTTGTGAGGGTTACAAAGTTCCACTCTCTTATGACTCTGGTTAGTTTCCATAAAAGTTTACTGGTATAAAAAGAACAAGCTGAGGCCCTAAGTCTCTTTGGTCTCCTGGATTGCCACTTGAGTCTTCCTTCTAAGAACACTTTATGCTGGATTATCTAGCATAATGGAATGGCCCTTGCCTGGACCAAGTTCCACTGGTACCATAATGAATCCCTTCCTAACGCAATAACTTCTTTTTTTTGATAAATTGCCATCCACTGAGCAGTTTGTTATAGCAACAGAAAACAGATTAACACAAAGATGTATCCAACTACATCGGGCTGGAGAGATAGCTCAGTGTTTAAGAGCACTTCCTGCTCTTCCTAAAGGTCTTGAGTTCAATTCTTAGCAACTACATAGTGGCTCACAACCATCTGTAATGCAATCTGGTGCCTTGGTGAGGAAGAGACCTGGTCAGTCGTCCTCATCAGCTTAGACCATGAAACCCAATATGGACAAGTTCAACAGAACTGCCATATACGGGCTGCCCATGCATGCTTTAGCATTGCCAGAGCATAAATTTCAATTTCATTTTCATATCATGCTGAACAGAGAACCAACAAGTGAATTCAGTCATGCATGGTTTAACCTTAAAGACAATAAGAAATGGCTTATTCAGCACTGAGCATGTACCAAGCACTGAGCTAACATTTTATACACGGCAGGTGACATCGTCTAAGATGTATATAATACTCTTACTAAAACCTCTTCCATTTTATAATTAAAGACATTAACAATTAGTGTAACTGAAGATCAAACTTTAACCTGTGCCCAGAGTACCAACAAAGACTTTCTTTCAAAGTAACACCACACTGTAGAGTAACAGCGTGAACGTTCATATGACTTAAATATGATACAGATCATGTTCTGGAAAGCCAGGGAAAAGCGAGCAGAGGGAAAATGATTATTCACAATGGCTAATTTAGTGCTAGGTACACAGCAGGCTTAGTTAAACTATGACTAAATTGAATGTATAATCAAAGAAAATTGGGTTAAATGAGGTAAAATCCTGAGTGTAATATTCACAAAGTTGACGTGAAAATTACAAGAAAACACTCCGAATAAATAAGATTTATTCACACATGACCACTTATGCTTCCCACAAGCCCTCAGCTGACCCTATACAATCTTCCTTCACCCCAGCTAATCGCCCCACACCACAGCTCCGAAGAGTTCCTCCCCAAAGCAGTCAGTTTGCCCCACCATGGTTCCCTTAGCAAATGTCTGAGTGGCACTTCATGTCAATGTAAAGCGTGACTGTCACCCTAAATTACATGGAATATTTTATCATGAATTGTTTACTGTCGTGATTCTTATGAATTTTAAAATGTGTAATTGAAACTCATCACACAGATGACCCCGATTAAACTATTAAGTCTGAAAACAAAACAAAAATAGATGAATACAGAAATTAGACTTGTGAGGAGAAGAGTGGGTTGATGGGAGCAGGAAGTAGACAAGGAAGAGTGAATGTTGAGAGCACCCAGAATCCAACGCATACATGCATGAAAATGTCAAATAACAAATGGAGTTATAATGTATAATTGGCAAAATATCTGTTTCATACCTCCAAATTTAGGGATTGCTCCCAATTGATTTTTCTTCTTTAAAAATTCTTGCTTATAGTTATTTTCTATATATTTACTGCATTTTTCTGTATTCACTATAAACTGTGTCTGCTTTCTGAGTGGCTCCTAGGAAGAAATTTAAGAGTTTGGGGTGGTTTTCCTAGTAAGAATGGCGTTATCTATAGCTACGAAGATTGCTCAATGGTTAGAGCATTGCCATGAGAACAGCAAGTGTGAAAACCAAAGTCCAGATCCGCAGAATCCACATATACCCTAAGGGGGCAGAGTGGCATGCCTAAAATTCCACAACTTACACAAGTGTGGATAGAGGATCGCCACTGCATTTCAGGCAGCAAGTTTCGCTAAAGTGGTGAGCTCTGGGTTCAACTAACAGACCTTCCTCAACTTACAATGTTGAAGCAATTGAGAGTGAGTATTCCTTTAATGTGTATACACACCACACATACACACACACACAAAAAAAAAAAACCATGACCATCTGCTGAGTACAAGTGATAGGCTTGAGACCGTCAGCTTTGCTACATGAATATAATCAAGTAAGTTCATTATAGTAATCAGATTTATGTATAACTAATGTATTTGTTTTACTTTGGGAGTGCTACTTAAAACTGTGACATGTGAGTGTCACTGACGCCATTATCAGGTCTAGGGGTGCTTTGTCAGTCTACCAAGGCCTGGGTTGTTTTCCCTGCACACTACACGTGTCATCATATAACATTGGCTAAAACGAAAACATCCCCCGACAACAGCCCCCCGCCAGGAAGAAACTCCATACCTTATTCTCCTGTATTTGTCACAGTCTATAACCTTTATGGAGAAACATGACCATGAGAAGAACACCTTTTCTGGAAGTCTTACTGTATCAGCACACCTGGACATTATTTTACAGACTTAGGAGACATTTCCTTATCTGAGAAACCAGAAGTCTTAGTCAATTAAGATGCAATATCAACTAAATAAGACTAAATAAAAATGTGCCGTGAACAAAATGCTGGCTCAATTAATAGACATGTAAAGTTCACTTACTAATCCATTCACCAACTATTTATTGCATCTCAGTGGGTGCCAGGCAAGAAGAGATCCTATAATTTCATGGTGTCTTATTTGTCTCTTCATACCAAGAGAAATGTTAGCGATATAGGGGAAGGTAAATAGGATAGTTGCTGGTTTCATAAGCCACTTATATCTGGTAGAATTTATAGAAAAGCCTCAATAAAAGTGACTTCAACTAATACATATTCATTTTTCTTGTTGCAAGAATGGAGACAAGGACTTGATGACATTTGTTCAGGATTAACATATTCTATTCCACCTTCTCCAAAGAGTTGGATTTCATCAAAATGACATTATATAACATAAGATGTCAGCTATGACTCCAGCCTTGAAAGTCCAGCTCAGTTTTGTCAGAACCCCAAGAGATATCAATATGCAATTTTCAACCATGGCAGACATAGGAGTCTGGCAAACTGTTTTTCTTGGCAAGTTACTGTAGTGGCTTGAGGATCTATGAACAAGATGATAGAAATATGGCTGATACAGGCATCCCATAATCTCTGTTAACCCATCTGCAAAATGTATAATTCAACATACTAACGCAAAAAAGAAAAGGGAACTGAGCATAAAGAAGGAAGACAACATGAAACATGAAAAAAACTTCCTAAAACATACATTTAAAAAAAGATAAAATCAGTCAAGTAAAAACACCCAGACAGTTAAATTTAACTATGCTCAAGAGCCAAGATATATAATCAACTGAAGTGTTCACTATTTAAAAAAATGGATTTTTAAAAGTGTGTGTCTGCAAACGTGCATGTGTGAGGGGGTGGAGAGAGAAGGACAAAGAGGGAGGGAAGGAGGGAGTAAGGGAGGGAGGGAGGGAGGGAGGGAGGGAGGGAGGGAGGGAGGGACGGACGGAGGGAGAAAGAGAGGTGGGGAGGGAGGGGGAGGGAAGAGGTTTCAGGAATTTTACAGAGTACAGCTTTGCTATTTTGACAGCATGAATGACGCATGCTCATTGAAACGAGTCCAGTGCAGAAGGAAAAGGCATCACAGGTCTCCCATTTGGAATCTAGGAAAGCAGAAGCCACAGAGAAAAGGTAGAAGAGCAGCTAAGGAGGTGGAGGAGGGAAGACATGTAGACACTGCCCCAAGAACACACAATCTTAGCACACTGGTACACTCAAGAGATCTATTGGATGGCATAGTAGCTACAGTTAATGAGAAAGTTACATACTTGCTGAGAAGGTAAATTTCAATCCTTGCCACCAAACTGGATGATAACATGAATGTTTACTAGCTTGATTTTGTTATTCCCTTATGTATATACATTTTAAAACATTATGGCATACACCATTAATATATGCAATTTAATTGCCCAATTGAATACAACGAGTAGCTTTAAAAAGAAAACCCACAGCCTCCAGATTCCAACCCTTTGTATGGGAAACCTAATACACACCAGATCATAGGTCATAAGATTTCTATCAGATTCCACCAAACCATTGCTGCAGAGTCTCTAGGGAATGACTGTCCTGAGTAAATGAGCAGAAAATAAACTGTTTCTCCCACAGATAACCAACGTGGAATAGGGCAAGTCTCTGAGGCTTCCTTATTAATGTCCACCGTGAGCCTTTGTTCACAAATGAAACAGCAGAATTATGAGAGTACACGATCATAATACATACACATCGGTGATGTGCCAATGGTGATGTTCTCTTAGACAGGGAATGGGTGATGTTCCCATGGATAATACATTGTATATGATAAGCTGCAGTTCCTCACAATGCCAAAATTCCATGGTGCCTCTTTATAATATATTCCAGAAGCCCATGTGTGAAGCATATAAACCATATAATTGGAAGGATATGTATCAAAGTGTTCACAGTGATAATTACAGAATGGAGAAATTAAACAAACTATAATTTTATCCTCTTGCATATCCATGTCCACCCAAATGTTTAGTGCTGATTTAAAAAGTATTACAAGTATTTGCCTGCATTTCTTTATATAAGGTTAGTGTGTGCTTGCTAGGGGCCTGCAGAGGCCAGAAAACAACACTAGATCTCCTGGAACTGGAGTTACAAGTGGCTGTGATGGGAACCAAACTTGGGTCCTCTGTAAGAGCAAGGGCACTTAACCACCAAAACATTTTCCCAGCCTCAACAGTGAATCTGTCTGCATGCTTTAGCGAAAATAAAACTCTCTTCAAAGTCAAGGGAGAAATTCTACTTATACTCCAGAAGTTTGCAGTAGATAATTCTCTTGTCTTTAAAAGCACATTGACTTTAATTTCCAGTGAGTTGAATTTTAAAATTATTATGGCATTTTAACATTTAGCAGGGCGTTTCTGGCCTTTGCTAACTCAGGGGAAATATTTTACTTGTTTCAATGATAGTACAACATTTAACTAAGATGGATATTGAATCTTCTCCCTGTCTTGATTCATTGAACAGTTTTAAGTTAATTTAGACATTGCAGTACTAGAAAATAATAACTAAATATAGGCCATTGAAGACACCTAATAGTCCTATTATACATTACATTACTGAAGATTCCCAGGAATTTCATCTTGCTTTCCACTTACTTTAAGCTCAAAGTCATGTAAAAAACAAAGCAAAAACTGAAAATGGAGAAAAGCCAAACTTTTTTTCATAACTGTTTTACTCAAACTAAGGACAGTCTGAAGTATAGATCCCAAGGGATCAAGGCCAAGCAGCCAACTAAACCACTGTGATGGGAAGAGTTACCAAGACTGAGCCTTGCCCTACTCAACCTGGAAAGGACATTCCTCCTGAAATAAGTGGCAAAATGCTGGTGAGAGCTCAGTATCTCAGGCAGGAAGTTTACAATAGCCTGGAGGACTTTCTAGGAAGGTTAAAAATCCTTCCTTGGCATGGGCGATCCTCTGAGGCACCAGAGAGCAACTCATTGCATTCAGAACAGTCTCAAACAGAGTATAAATTCTTATGCCCTTTTCTCTCATCTAGATTTGATTATGAGGTTTCCCATTCCCCATGATGACACACGCACATTCTCTTCATCTGGGTGCAGTTTGAATCTATGCAGGAATGCTCCTCTTCTGTTTGTGGATTTCATTTTTTAAGCAGGCTTCATCTAGTGAAAAACAAGCTCTTGCCTCATTCCTTTGAGGGTCCAGGTCTGTTTTGAATAAAGGCCTTAATTGGTCTGAAATTCTGACATGAGACACCCGATGTTTCACGCTGATTGAAGGGCTTCTTGTTCATTTGTCCCAAGACTAGATTTTAACCGCAACTTTAGGGGCAATCAAAGAATGACCCTGGGATGCTTGTTCCCACAGACAAGACTCTGTTTTTTTCCCAGACAAGGTGTATGTGGATAAAGCACATGATGAGGGATCCTCAAGACAATGTTTACATGTCAAAAGGAGCAACCTCTGCGGGCTCCTCTTGTACTCCACACCCAGGAGAACGGTGCCAGCCCATCAACCGTGCCACTCTCTGCACGAGGAACTTACTCGGATCTGCCCTCCTCATCACCAGCTCCCTGTGGGTGGGGAAGGCTACCCGTGTTCTCTACACACAGACTCAAAGTCCAGGATCCTCAGAAGTCTCCCTTCCACCACCATCCCCCATGGCAGATGATCTCATTGCCTCTTCCAGCTTTCTCCCCCACAATGCTCAGCATGCACGTGGAACGTTGTTTTGCTTCTTAGTGGCAATGTCACATACTTGGTCACCATGCTTGCTTATGTCTCTGTGTGCGCTCTACTCCACAAAACTGCGAGTTCCTAAACAACAGGGAATATGTAATGCAAGGCCACTGTGACACTTCATCTCTGCAAAGAAAAGGCGGTTCATTTTCAAGGCAAATCGAGGGTGCTAGCAGACTGGAATCTCTAAAATGGAACCCAGGTTGCCAAAACTGAAACAGTTCAAACATTTCCTTCTATGGTGTTCTGTGGACTCCAATGTCTGAATATCATGATTTTCTTTTTGTCCCCTCTTCCTTCTGTTTTATGTCAGAGCTTTTGGGCTGCTGATGTATATACCTAGGCTTGTGGACGTGTACATATGCAAACATACAAACAGACACACAGAGCCATCCATGTAAAGGAAAACCACCAACCTGTGAAGCAGGAGAACTGGAATAGGATAGAGTCAGCAATGCAACGCTGACCCTGGGTGTGGGTGAGTGTACCTCTCCAGCTTTTAGATCCTAATGCGCAAATAGAGGCATGGGACTCGGGCACTTTAAAACCGGTAGAATCTGTTCTAGATGACCAAGATAAAATAACAGTTAGCTAGAGAATTTTAAATAGACATGGTGAGACATCACACGTACCCACAGAAGTGCCTGCTGAAAGATTCTAAGATCCCTGGCCTACACAGTTTCCACTCCACTGCTGTGATAACACACTCTGACATAAACCAACTCAGAGTAAAGGCTTCACTCTGGCAGAATCCCCCACTGAGAGAGCAGCAACTCAAGTCAGGAGCATAGAGCAGAAACTCCAGAGAAGTGCTACTTTTTGGCTCCTCTGACTTGCTCCCTGGCTTGTCCCCTGGCTCACACGTGCCTGGATTTCTCGTACCACTCAGGCTGTCTTGACTGGGAATAGTAATGCCTGTCCATAAACACCATCAACTAGTAATGAAGAAAATATCCCACAGACACACCCACAGGCCAATCTGATATAGGCAATTCTTCAATTGAGGTTTTCTCTTCCAAGGTGATTCTAGGTTATGTCAAGTTGAAAATAAAATTTAACCAACACACACACAAATGTGTGAAACCCAGGTTAGAACAAAGCTCAATATACATTTTGTTTTTTCCTACAGATGCATATCCATAATATATAAAGAACTCAAGAAGCAAATAGTTCAGAAAACAAAGAGACCACTTAAGAATAGCCTAGGGATCTCTACAGAAAATTAATAATGGCTAAGAAACAGCTCAAAAAGTATTCACCATGCTTAGCTATTAGGGAAGTTCAAGTTCAGTTAAGTTGAGTAAGGGGAACATTCCTCTACTGCTGATGGGATGCTGTGGGACAATAGTCTGTACCCTGTCAATTATATTTTAAATAAATGCTGATTTGGCCAGTAGCCAGGCAGGAAGTATAGGTGGGGCACAGGAAGTAGAGGTGGAGCAAGGAGAATTCAGGGAAGAAGGAAGTCTCAGTCTGGAGTCGTGACTCAGCCTCAGAGGAAGCAAGATGTGACTGCCTCACTGAAAAAGGTACCAAGCCATGAGGCCAACAAGAATAATGGGCTGATATAAAAATTAATTAATAAGAAGCCTGAGCTACTGGGCCAATCAGTTTGTGATTAATGTATACCTCTGTGTGTTTATTTGGGACTAAACAGATATGGGACCTGGTGGGACAGAAATGTCAGTCAACAGTGGGAGTGCAAACTTACACAGCTGCTTTGGAAATCAGTATGGTGGTTTCTCAGAAAATTGAGACTCAATCTACCTCAAGACCCAGTGATGTCACTCTTGGGCATATACCTGGGCATATACCCAAAGGATGCTCAACCATACCTCAAGGACACTGGCTCAACTGTTCATAGCAGCATTATTCATAATAGTCAGAACCTGGAAACAACCTAGATGCCCTACAACCAACCAAAGAATGGATAAAGACAAAGTGGGGTATATACACAATGGAGTACTATTCAGCATTGAGGGACAGAACAACGACATCATGAAATTTGCAAGCAAATGAATAGAACTAGAAAAAAATCATCCTGAGTGAGGTAATCCAGACTCAGAAAGACAAACATGGTGGGTACTCACTTGTAGGTGGACACTAGATGTAAGGCAAAGGATAACCAGGCTATAATCCTTGACCCCAGAGAGCCTGGATGGCGGGGAGGACCCTACAGGGGATGCGTGGATCTCCTTGGGAAAAGGAGGTGGATGGGATATCCTGGGCAAACTGATGAGTAGAGGGGAGGGGATAGGGGAATTGGAACATGGAGGATCAGGGCGGTCCAGTCGTGGGTGGGACAGAGCAGGGGAGTGATGGGGAGATGTCTTGATAGAGAGGACCTAACAAGACAGACCTGGTGCCAGGGAGGTTCCTGGGTGCCCACAAGGTTGACACCAGCTGGGACTCCTGGCAGTGGTGGGGAGGGTACCCCAGTCTAGCCTTCCCCTGTGATCATATTAGTAACTGCTCTGGTTGTCATCATAGAGCCTTTATCCAGTACCAGATGAAGGCAGATGCAGAAGTCCACAACCAGGCACTGGGCTGAGATCCTGGATTCCAGCTGAAGAGCAGGTGGAGAAATCATATGAGCAGGGGACCAGGTGTCAGGATTGTGTTGGGGAAACCCACAGAGACAGCTGACCTGCGCTTGTGGGAGCTCGAGGACTCTGGATGGACAGCTGGGGAACCAGCATGGGATCAACCTTGATCATCTGCATCTGAATGATGGTGTGGCTTGGTCTTTTGTGGGGCCCCAAGCGGTGGCACCAGGACTTGTTCCTGATATGAGCTTGCTCTTTAGAACCTGTTCCTTATGGTGGGATACCTTGTTCAGCCTTGATGTAGGGGGAAGGAGCTTGGTCCTGCCTCATGTTGATGTGCCCTGCTTTGTTGATTCCTATGGGAGGCCATGTTCCACCTAAGTGGACATGGAGAGAGAGTGGATGTGGGGGAGGTGGAAGTGGAGGGAAGGGAGCAGGAAGAGAGGAAGAAGGAGAAACTGTGGTTGGTATGTAAAAATAAATTTTTTAAAATGATGAAAAAATATTTTGGAACTTCATCTCCTAGTCAGAGAGGCTAAAATATAGATGACAGATAGATAGATAGATAGATAGATAGATAGATAGATAGATAGATAGATGATAGATAGATAGATGATAGATACATAGATAGATAGATAGATAGATGACAGATAGATAGATAGATAGATAGATAGATAGATAGATAGATAGATGATAGATTGATAGATGATAGATAGATAGATACATAGATAGATAGATACATAGATAGATAGATAGATAGATAGATAGATGATAGATAGATAGATGATAGATAGATAGATGATAGATAGATGATAGATAGATACATAGATAGATAGATAGATAGATAGATAGATAGATAGATAGATAGATGATAGATAGATACATAGATAGATAGATAGATAGATAGATGATAGATAGATACATAGATAGATAGATAGATGATAGATAGAGATACATAGATAGATAGATAGATAGATAGATAGATAGATAGATAGATAGATAGATGATAGATAGATAGATACATAGATAGATAGATAGATAGATAGATAGATAGATAGATAGATAGATAGATAGATAGATAGATTTGAAAACAAATTCTGTAGAGGATGTGGGGAAAGTGGGATCCTCATTCTCTGTTGGTGGGATTGCAAGATGATGTAGACACTAAAGAAGTCGGTGTATGAAATCTCGAAAAGCTAAAACAAAACACCAGCTATACCACTCTTGGACATATTCCCAAAAGACCCATCATGTTTTCCATAAACCTGCTCAGCCATGTTCATCACCACACTAATCATAATAGCTAGGAAATTAAAACACATATGAGCAACACTAAATGATCACAGCAGGTCATATGTATAAATGCATGTGCATTTGCACACTCAAGAACTATAATTTAAAGGTAGAATCCATTAACTTGAGAAGGTATGGAAAAGATAGATACAGGGAGAATTGGAGGGAGGAGAGGAACAGGGGGCGATGTAAATACAGTACACACATGAAATTCTCAAGAAGTGAATACATTTTTTTAAATTTTTTAAATTAAAAATTTTTAATTTTTTAAAATATTCTAACCATACACTAGACAATAACCCTTTAAACATGGGGAAACTGAGTCAAAAGGCTCAAGGTCATATCATTTATGAAAACCAGAGTCACAACTCAGACTCTGCAATGGTGGTAACATGTATGGAGAACAGTTTCTATGAACACCCTGAGAATAAAACATGATGTGGAAGGTGGGTTACAGGCTCTAGGAGCTGGTACAGTCACCAGCGTGGGTCCATGGCCCATCGCATGCAAGAATATTTCCTTTCCATGGGGCTGAGATGTTCTTGCCTCTTCTGCATAAGACAGAAAATACATTACAAAGTACATTTAGGATAGATGGATTAACAAAGGCAAGTTGTTGGTTACCTATACTATATTTCCAATCTCCAGTGATAAGTGCATATAGTCTAGGAACCCTTTTGAAAAGAGATGAAATTCATGAGTAATAATAAGAAAAGAAGAAAATTAGTGACCCACAGCAGCTAATGTAAGTTCATGACATACTGTTCTAAGATTATCAAGGGATAATATCATTAGCTCCACCAAGTATACCCCAACACTTCCTAATTCGGCTAGGTTTGTATTAAGAGAGACAGAGACGGCAGCAGCATGTAGCCAGAAAATTACACACAAGCAGACACCCAGACACTTACCATTTTGATGCAAAAGACAAAAAAAGCATTACATGTAATTGTGCTAATTTGAAAAGAACGTCCTAAGTTTCTCAAGGAGAGATTTATCTGTTCATTACAAAAATGAGCCCTTCAGCCTCCCAAGAAGAACGTGTCATTTGCTCCCACAAATGGACCATAAAATCCTCTCTGTTAACTATATTTGGCTGCCTTCATCAGGCTGATTTCTTAGAGTAGCAAGAATGCCAATGTTTTCAATCCTCAGATATATCTACTGCCAGAAAGCAATCAGGAGTCATAGCCCATGGCTCCACAGGAGAAGCAGATCAAGGGCTCAACACATGGGGACTGCTTAGTGAACTGGAGAACAGGCCAGGCCTATAAAGCATTATACGGTTGTTCATTGGAGTTTTACATCCCTGTGTTCTTACATCACAACATAAAAAAAAAAAAAACCTGTGAGCTAGGCACTCCCTAAATGAACCCACCAAATCATCTGCATGAATATGCAAATTACCTGTGTTCCACTAACTTGTGATGTGGAATAGCCAATCTCTACATTAAACATCTGCTTATTTTTGACAAAACTGGCTGGTATCCCCCCCTTCTCTTTTTCTCCCACAGGAATACTACAAATCACCCAGGTCACCATGAAAAGGGCCACATTTCTCATTGACAAATACAGCTGGGTCTGGACATGAGACTCTGTTCGGGGCAACAGGATGTACAAGTGAGCTATGTCTATGTCTGGATCATGTTTGTCCTTCTTGTAAACTAGAACACAGATGTGTAGTGACATCATGGGGGACAATGGACCAAAAAGACAGAAAAGAACAAGCGCCTGAACGACCTACAATAAGAATCACGCAGGAAAACTAGACGCTCTGCTTCTGTCCAACATTGAATTTCTACAGTGTCTTCTTAAAGGAGCTGACATTTATCCTAATCAAGAAACAGGAAACCTGCAGGATGATGTCATTGACTTCAACTTCAATAATAATTTTTGGTGATGAACATGTGCTTCTTAGTAGGATAGGCACTGAAGGAGCAGAGGCCCTTGGAGAGGTGTTGGAATGTCTGAGAACTAAGCTTTAATTTCATTTACTTATAGCTAATGAAAACTCAAAAGAAGGAGGTTTCTAGTTTCTAGTTGCTTTTGTATCAAACAGTTCGGTGTCTTGAATATTGAACATGATTAATGTATAACAAATAGGAAGAGCCATTATCACCACAGACTAAACTATGTTTCTAAGTTTAACTATTGCCATCATGTCACGGAGTAACAGAAGGTCTCACTCCAGGACATTTTCAGAAAAAAAAGTACTGGGCTGAAACTAAATAGGAAGTATTTAAAGGTATTATGGTATCTAATTTTTAATTAAATTATTGTTATTTTACGTACTTAAGTGTTTTTCCTGTATGTATGAGCACCCCGGGTGCGTCTGGTGCATGTGGATGTTGTAAGAAGTCATTAGATCTCCTGGAACTGAAGTAATGGTTGTGAGCCATCGTGTGAGTTCTGGGAACTAAGGGCATCTCTGATAGCAACAAGAACTCTTAACCAACCCTTCAACTTCAGAGCTGCCATTTTAAAAGTGGCCAAAGCTGCTATTTGCACAGGTAGGATGCATGAAATTCTTCTGTCCCATCATCAATACATTGCTTTCCATAAAGCAAAACTCAGCTGATTGTTTTTGTTTAAAAAGAGAAATGCAACGTAACCAGCCACTGTTGATCCAAACAGAAAGTTTTCCCCTATTGCACCAAACAGAGATCTGGGATTATCCACACTAACTGAGGGGTATCTGGAGTGCTTTCCAAACAGTGTGGGCACACAACATATACAATTCCACTTTGGAGGGGTCATTTGCATTTCTCTGTGAAAACTCTATAACATTTCAGGAAAACACGCATGTTCGGAAAGATTGCAATGCCATTTGAAAACAGTTCTCTAAAGCACGTAATTGAGGTTCTCAATGTAATTATAAGAAGCAAATAATCCCAGCTGGGCACAATGCCTAGAAATCAGAGTCAGAGGCACACGTCAGAGTGAGACTGACAAACAGGAAAAAAAAGAAGCAGGCATGCTGGGATGAGAGGAGAACAGGACAGGAGAGAAGAGGAACTCCAGAGATGAACAGTGGACGAGCAGAGGAGGGTACCAAGGGCAGGAAGGCATCACCCAGAAGAGACAAGAAACCAGGCAATGTCCAGTACCACAAATATGTCCACAAAAACTTTTTTCTTTTTATTTATTTATGGGGGGGGGGGTTAGAGACAGGTTTTTTTCTGTAGTTTTGGAGCCTGTCCTGGAACTAGCTCTTGTAGAGCAGGCTGGCCTCAAATTCATAGCAATCTGCCTGCCTTTGCCTCCCAAGTGCTAGAATTAAAAGCATGCACCATCACTGCCTGGCTCACAAAAACCTTATTTAAGAATTTCCCTGAACAAATGGCAGAGACACATAAAATCTGCATGGTTTTTAACTCCAAAGTGAGCTTATTAATAAATTCATCTTGTACAATGTAATCTCCATTTCTGGAATGACTTTTTTTTTTTTTTTTTTTTTTTTTTGGTTTTTCGAGACAGGGTTTCCCTGTAGTTTCTAGAGCCTGTCCTGGATCTAGCTCTTGTAGACCAGGCTGGCCTTGAACTCAGAGATCCGCCTGCCTCTGCCTCCCAAGTGCTGGGATTAAAGGCATGTGCCACCACCACCCAGCTTGGAATGACTTTTAATGGCAATAAAAGCAGTGTTTTCTAGCTCTTATTCGAAGCTCCATATTAGTCTACATAGTTGTATAAAAAGATTCCATTGTTCACATGAGGACAGATGTGCAGCACTATCGTTTCTTGTGCAATCCAGTGTTAGCAGAGAGATGCATTTCTTCACGAGAACTCGGATCTTGCTTTATCCTCCTGCTTCTCATAACAGAAGCAACACAAGTTACTGATATTTTTGAAACTTACAGCTACAGAATTTAAATGTGTGAAAAGTTTTGAGTCAAAAGGTAATGATCCAGAAAGAAGTCATCCCTCTGTCCTCACAATACATAGGCAGTGTTGCTAGTTGCCAAAGTGAAGCTGCAGTTTATAAAAACACTCAGACACACAATGGACCAAGGGCTGGAGCACAAGCTGTGGCATTTCCTTCGATTGCACTGAAAGCCAGCTATACAATACTAGCTCCTGAGTACAGCATCCTATTGAACGCATCCTGCCCTACACTATATTAAGGTGCTGATAGGATGTGATCAGGATGCCAATGATAACAACATCCCATTCAACAGTGCTTATCCTTTTAACATCTTCATGTCTGATCAGTATAATTGGTAAGTTACTGTGACATGTTATAATTGCAT